>NC_138317.1:31527500-31810000 GCF_965601325.2 Salmo salar
TGTCCATCCATCCCTCTCTCCATCACTGGGGATGTGTCCTTTCTCTCCTCTTTCTTCTCTAGCATTTCTCCAGCAGAGTTTTTCTTCGGCTTGTTCCGACCCCTGAGGTTCAACTTCTGAAAGATAGACATTTTAAGGATATGTTTTTTTCTTTCTATAAACCTTCTCTCTCTCTTCAGACACCTGACAAATGACTACAAAAATCTCTGTGATGCCTCTATTGGACAGTTAAAGGCAAAGAATTGACTGAAGAAAGTTATCTTTTTGACTGTAATGTACTAAGAAATTACTATTTTTAGAACATAAAACTCTCCCCCTGAGTGTTAACAGAACCAGAGTAGGCCTATATCAGCTGGGTTATCTACAGCTACATTTAGAAGTATGACTTTTGAATGACACCAACTGTGACACAGCATTGTGTAAGGTACAAGGAAAGAGTGAGTGATAGAGAGAGAGAAAGACAGACAGAGAACTAGAAGAACCAAAAAGTGAGGAACCTTGAAGTCTTTCCTGTTGCGTTGCAAGGCAGGTCTCTGGAGGAAAAGGATCTGCTTTGTGGACAAACTGCCATCACTAAGGAGAGAACAGTGCTATTAACGTAATGTACATCACATCACCACTGGCTTCACATCTTGGAACTTGATATTACAACTTCTGAGTCCTATACTGTATCTTATAATGTGAAATGTAATTTTGTTCCAAATGATGTGCAGTGTTCCAATGTTTAGTATGGTTTAGAGAAATAGTGTAACTATTAGTCTGTGCTATGCTAGTGCTCCTGACTGGTGGGTTGGGACAGCACCTGTTGGTCTTAACGATGGGAGTAGGCAGCACACACGTCAGTCTCCATCCATAGGGAGCCAGAGACTGGAGCAAGGGTATGTAGTCTGTCCTTACCACTACACCCTGGAGAGGAGAAAAACAGTGTCACGCACACGTCGACAATGGTCGCTCGGGTGCACACACGCGTACATTTACACGCACGCGCACACACTCACATCGACAATGGTCCACTGCTCCACCACAATGGCGTCGTATGAAGTGGGTGCGGTTTCTTCTGAGGAGCTCTGAAAGATGAATACACTGTCCACGGAGGAGACCCCGCTGTCTGAAAGAGAGAGAGAAACTCAACAACTTCTGCTACAGTTGAATCTCTTCCACAGATTTGATCCGTTCTGGCTTTGATGTACTTCCACGCATCATGGGTGAAGGAACACGGATAAGCTTTGATGTACTTCCACGCATCATGGGTGAAGGAACACGGATAAGCTTTGATGTACTTCCACGCATCATGGGTGAAGGAACACGGATAAGCTTTGATGTACTTCCACGCATCATGGGTGAAGGAACATGGGTGAGCTTGAGCCTACACACTTTCCAAGTAGGCCTTTACCATTTCCCCCTACGTTCCAAAAGTTGTAAGTATGTTCGCCATGGTAAACACTACAGCACTAGCGTTGTCAAAGAGCTGTTTGTGCTCTTCTTAACTGCAATGCTCATGGACAAGCCAAACAGTCTGGCCTCACTGAAATGGCTACTACTGTATTACACATTGTGCAAAACATACCATTGTCGTCTCCAAGGTGAAAGAAGCCGTCGATGAGGTGAGCTCCGCTGGTGAAATGCTGGGTCATGTGATCCAGCCAGTGGGCGTCAACCTCCGTTACTAGCCCCGCCTCTCTCTGCAGCTGCAGCGGAACCCTGAGGGAGTAGAACCTCAGAGAGCTGGACAGCTCCCCTGTGTGGTTGTACAGGGCAAACAGCTGCACCCCTACACACACACACACACACACACACACACACACACACACACAGAGAGAGAGACACATAGCATTAGTTTTAAATACTATACACAAGTCTGAAATCAATCAATATTATATTATTCAGTAATATTCAGTATAAACTCACAACAGCAACCTCTATAACCCAGTGGCAACAGTAGTAGACTTCACACTCACTGCTCTGTGCTGGTGGAGACCCTGCAGCCCTCTTTTCTCTGTCTGGACTCTTGACCCGGATGTGATTGTTGTTGTTGTGGGTCGGAACTCTGCTGCTCCTCAGATGCTCATCCGGGTCACCGCCCGTGCCCTCGTTTCTACGGTTACACCCCCTCTCAGCCCCAGACTCTGACCCGTGGTCACCGTTGTCTAGTTCTGGTGACCGGACCAGGTTGTCTGAGCCATGGTCCATTTCCGGTCTCTGTTTGTGGTTCTGTGTCTGAGGGCTTAGACTCTGTCTGTCTCCCTGGCACTGTCTGTCTGCGTCTGGACCACCAAGTCCATGTGTTAACTCTGTTGGGCTGAAGTTGGGTAGTAGAATCCTGATGAAGTCTGCTTGGCTTTCATTCTGTTGTCTCTCTATACATGTGGTCTCTATTGTGTTGTTAGACTGTAGTTGATCCCGGTCGCCAGGGAGTTCTGTTGGGGCGTGGTTGTGGTTCTGTTGGTCACTCTCTGGATCTCTTTGGCTGGGTCTCTCTGCTGAGTCTGCTGGTTCATCTGGACAGCGGTTTGGTTGGTCTTCTATTGAGGCTATTTTGCCTGTACTGTGGTCGTGTTCTCTGTTTGATGATTCTATTGGAGTAGAGTCCTGTGTGAGATCTGGCAGTCCTGTTGAGCTCAAGTCCAGCTCCACCTGTCTGGTATCTGTAGGGTTCTGTTCAATTGTTCTGAGTTCAACCAACTTGTGTTCTGGTGTTTTCACTTCTGTGTTCCGGTCGTGTTCTGGTTCTAGGAGATTCTGGTGGGGTTCTGCAGAGCCTGTAGGGCTGGGATCCGGTATCGTGGGTTCTGAGGGACTGGTGGGGTGTCTGTGTATGGGGGAGGGGCTGGAGTGCAGGGAGGACAGGTCCTCAGGGTCCAAGTGCCCCAGGAAACAGGGTCCCCCGCCAGGCTGCTGCAGGAAGCCCACAAACAGCATACCCTGCTCTGCCATGTCCTGGATCTGGTCCAAAAAACACACACACACAAACACAAACACACACACACAAACACACACACACACACACAAACACACACACACACACACACACACACACACACACACACACACACACACACACACACACACACACACACACACACACACACACACACACACACACACACACACACACACACACACACACACACACACACACACACACACACACACACACACACACAGTACCAGTCAAAAGTTTGGATACACCTTCTCATTCAAGGGTTTTTCTTTATATTTACTATTTTCTACATTGTAGAATAATAGTGAAGACATCACAACTATGAAATAACACATGGAATAATGTAGTAACCCAAAAAGTGTTAAATAAATCCAAATATATTTTATACTTGAGATTCTTCAAAGTAGCCACTCTTTGCCTTGATGACAGCTTTGCACCCTCTTGGCATTCTCTCAACCAGGTTCATGAGGCAGTCATCTAGAATGCATTTCAATTAACAGGTGTGCCTTGTTAAAAGTTAATTTGTGGAATTTCTTTCCTTCTTAATGTGTTTGAGCCAATCAGTTGTGTGTGACTAGGTAGGGGTGGTGTACAGGAGATTTGCTAAAAGACCAAGTCCATATTATGGCAAGAACAGCTCAAACAAGCAAAGAGAAATGACAGTCCATCATTAAGACATCGGAAAATGTCAAAAACTTTGAAAGTTTGTTCAAGTGCAGTTGCAAAAACCATCAAGCGCTATGATGAAACTGGCTCTCATGAGGACCGCCACAGGAAAGGAAGACCCAGAATTACCTCTGCTGCCGAGGATAAATTCATAAGAGTTACCAGCCTCAGAAATTGCAGCCCAAATAAATGCTTCACAGAATTCAAATAACAGACACATCTCAACATCAACTGTTCAGAGGAGACTGCGTGAATCAGGCCTTCATGGTCAAATTGCTACAAAGAAACCACTACTAAAGGACACTAATAATAAGAAGAGACTTGCTTGGGCCAAGAAACACAAGCAATGGGCATTAGACCAGTGGAAATCTGTCCTTTGGTCTGATGAGTCAAAATTTGAGACTTTGGTTCCAACAGCCGTGTCTTTGTGAGACGCAGAGTAGGTGAGTGGATGATCTACGCATGTGTGGTTCCCACTGTGAAGCATGGAGGAGGAGGTGTGATGGTGTGGGGGTGCTTTGCTGGTGACACAGCATTCTGCAGCGATACGTCATTCCATCTGGTTTGCGCTTAGTGGGACTATCATTTGTTTTTCAACAGGACAATGACCCAAAACACATCTCCAGGCTGTGAAAGGGCAATTTGACCAATAAGGAGAGTGATGGAGTGCTGCGTCAGATGACCTGGCCTCCACAATCACCCAACCTCAACCCAATTGAGATGGTTTGGGATGAGTTGGACCGCAGAGTGAAGGAAAAGCAGCCAACAAGTGCTCAGCATATGTGGGAACTCCTTCAAGACTGTTGGAAAAGCATTCCTAATGAAGATGGTTGAGAGAATGCCAAGAGGGTGCAAAGCTGTCATCCAGGCAAAGGGTGGCTACTTTGAAGAATCTAAAATATATTTTGATTTGTTTAACACTTTTTTGGTTACTACATGATTCCATATGTTTACTGGTACTGTACACTCAAGCACACAGAAAGGGATGGACACGGGGACACACACACTCTCACATGCCCGATACACATATAGATACAAATCATATTCAATCAGTAGCCATTACGCTTACTTGGGGTTATACCCACAGCCTCATTTACACACTACAGACATTCTGCAAACACCCTGAAAACAGCCTAATCATCCCGAAAGACCAAGTATTCTAATGACAAAGGAACCTCATTATCCACGGTCTGCATGTGCGTTTGTCATTATCGTGTGTGTGTGTGTGTCATTCTCTCTCTCCCTCCCACAGAGCTCCTCTGGTTAACTGTCAGTTGATATTAATGCTGACAGTTTGAGAGGGGCTCGTTAGAGAGAACACAGAATGCTAACTACCACCAATAATAACGAGACATCTTTCCCCATTACCATCCCTCCTTCAATGACAATCAACACACACACAGTTTTGTGGGGGGAGGCAGATGAAGATGAGGGACAGTGAACAGACACTGCCCACCTCTTGAGTCTGTCAAGATGTGAGTAGAAATACAAAAGTGTGTGTGTGTGTGTGTGTGTGTGTGTGTGTGTGTGTGTGTGTGTGTGTGTGTGTGTGTGTGTGTGTGTGTGTGTGTGTGTGTGTGTGTGTGTGTGTGTGTGTCACATGTATGTGGGTGGTGGGGATTATTACTCAATCCCACCCAAAGGCTTATTATACCTCCTTGACATGTACTTATTCATGTTTAGTGTGTCCATGTACGGAAGGACACACGTGTGTGTGTGTGTGTCATAAGGAAGTAAGTGCCAAACCCTGCAGTGTGAGAAGACCCATCAATGTCCCCTACTCTTCTATTGGGTCCTGTCCGTGGTTCTTTTCAGTGATTCCCCAGCAGCCAGGCTGCTATCTGATTGCCTATTCATGTCACGCTGCCTGACCATATCACATTATACTGAGCCCTGTGCATTTCCATCCAATCACCGCTCCCTTTTATGCTCCGCCTGCTCACATGCAAATCTCCTCAATAAGGCCTGTTCACTTCTCATGGTCGCTGTAGAATGAGATGAACTCACTACTATAAGTGCCTAAGAGGGAGTTTGTGATGGTTAAACGATGATGTCACAGCTGATAGTGACATTAGGGGGCATCTCAATAGTCAAAGTGGCTTCCTCTTCTTCCAGTAAGGAGGCATCCAAGGAAATTAGGATGAGCTTGCCACTAGAATTTTTCTGTCAAATATTAAGGTTCAAATTTAGGGATGAATTTTAGAGTGTAATGTCCCTTTAAAGGGACAATCTGCAGTTGCTACATACAGTTTTTACTTATAAACTAAAGATATATACCTATTGATTCTTGAAGAATGTAACTTATAAACACCTAATGACTTTAGTTCAACTGTCGTACCCCATCAGAACCCATAATATTAGCTTGTTTTACTCCATTGTTTGTAAACAATGTAAACGTAAACAAACACTGTAGCGCCTCAAAACATGTTTTAAACTATAATTTTGATATCTTGGATTGGTCAGTCCTTGAATCCATAGCTCGGTCTATGAATTAGAATTTCTCCAGGCCCATCGTTGACCTTTTTACCAAAACAGAGGCGAGGATTCCAACTAAGGATCGGCTCTTTAACCCTTTCCATTTGTGGGAATTGGTCTATATGGATAGAGCTACACTACTTTTCAAAAGTTTGGAGTCACTTAGAAATGTTCTTGTTTTTGAAAGAAAGCACATTTTTTGTCGATTAAAATAACATTAAATTGATTAGGTACAGTGTTAGGTACAGTGTTAGGCTTTCACAAGGCAACTCAGAGAAACAGATTGGCATTTTGGTGCGCATTAAAAGGAGTCATGAGTGCATTTAAGTGAAATAAACAAACACAAGCTCATTGTGTTCAGAACATCCCAGGGCATGACCACATGTCATCTGGTAACTACATCAAACATAGTGATCAGAAACCTTGACCCTGCAATATGACATGAGTTTTATGATTTGGAGATGTGATGTGACTCACAGGTGTTTGGCTTGCTTGTATGACATCAACATCTCATATTTCAAAATACATAGTCCTCTTAATGTACAGCATTTCCCTCACTCAGACTTATTAGTACCCAAATCTGCCATTTTCAACCCGAGAGTAAAGGGCTACGATTAAAACGTATGGAGGAATTTGTTGATCCTAGATCTGTGCCTATGGGTAACTTCTCCCAGAGTGGAGCTGAGTGTAAGTAGTAAGCTGATGCTAGATCTGTGCCTATGGGTAACTTCTCCCAGAGTGGAGCTGAGTGTAAGTAGTAAGCTGATGCTAGATCTGTGCCTATGGGTAACTTCTCCCAGAGTGGAGCTGAGTGTAAGTAGTAAGCTGATGCTAGATCTGTGCCTATGGGTAACTTCTCCCAGAGTGGAGCTGAGTGTAAGTAGTAAGCTGATGCTAGATCTGTGCCTATGGGTAACTTCTCCCAGAGTGGAGCTGAGTGTAAGTAGTAAGCTGATGCTAGATCTGTGCCTATGGGTAACTTCTCCCAGAGTGGAGCTGAGTGTAAGTAGTAAGCTGATGCTAGATCTGTGCCTATGGGTAACTTCTCCCAGAGTGGAGCTGAGTGTAAGTAGTAAGCTGATGCTAGATCTGTGCCTATGGGTAACTTCTCCCAGAGTGGAGCTGAGTGTAAGTAGTAAGCTGATGCTAGATCTGTGCCTATGGGTAACTTCTCCCAGAGTGGAGCTGAGTGTAGGTAGTAAGCTGATCCTAGATCTGTGCATTAGGATTAATGGGCAGGGCTGACCTTCTTCACGTAGTTCTGGATGACTTCTGGGTCAGGGGCCTGTTGACCCGCCACACACACGTCTGTCTCCAGGCGAAGCCCCGCCCACTTCAGCTGGTTCTCTGAACTGGATAGAGAGAAATGAAAGAGGGATGAAGGAAGACATCAGCGGACATTTATGTACCCTATTCCCTATATAGTGCACTACTTTTGCAGGGCTCATAGAGGCCCATATGGCTATGGTCAAAATGAGTGCACTATGTAGGGAATAGCCATTTAGGACACAGTCTTACTTTCTTCTCCAATAAAGACATGAACGTGTAGAAAGACATGAACGTGTAGAAAGACATGAACGTGTAGAAAGACATGAACGTGTAGAAAGACGTGAACGTGTAGAAAGACGTGAACGTGTAGAAAGACGTGAACGTGTAGAAAGACGTGAACGTGTAGAAAGACGTGAACGTGTAGAAAGACGTGAACGTGTAGAAAGACATGAACGTGTAGAAAGACATGAACGTGTAGAAAGACATGAACGTGTAGAAAGACATGAACGTGTAGAAAGACATGAACGTGTAGAAAGACATGAACGTGTAGAAAGACATGAACGTGTAGAAAGACATGAACGTGTAGAAAGACATGAACGTGTAGAAAGGACTGATGAAGGCCTGAATAAAATAGATAATCATGTTTGTATTCTGGATCTTAGTAATCTATTGTGCTTTAGAGAATGGAAGAAAGGAGAATGGTGATAATGGAGGGATGAGAGGAGGAGAGATAAGAGGAGGATACAGTCTGGAAAAAAGGGGAGAGATGAAATGATGGAGAGAGAAGAGGAGAATAGAGGAAAATGGGATGCAAGTGACGAAGGGATCATAAAAGTAGAGGGTAAAAGAGGAGGATGGTGGAAAAGGAAATGTAGAAATGAAAGGAGGAGAGAGGATAGAGGGTTGAGAGAGATGGAGAGATAAAAGGAGGAGAGAGGATAGAGGGTTGGAGAGAGATGGAGAGATAAAAGGAGGAAAGAGTGGAGGATAGAGGGTTGGAGAGAGATGGAGAGATAAAAGGAGGAGAGAGAAGGATAGAGGGTTGAGAGAGATGGAGAGATAAAAGGAGGAAAGAGTGGAGGATAGAGGGTTGGAGAGAGATGGAGAGATAAAAGGAGGAGAGAGGATAGAGGGTTGGAGAGAGATTGAGAGATAAAAGGAGGAAAGAGTGGAGGATAGAGGGTTGAGAGAGATGGAGAGATAAAAGGAGGAAAGAGTGGAGGATAGAGGGTTGGAGAGAGATGGAGAGATAAAAGGAGGAAAGAGTGGAGGATAGAGGGTTGAGAGAGATGGAGAGATAAAAGGAGGAAAGAGTGGAGGATAGAGGGTTGAGAGAGATGGAGAGATAAAAGGAGGAAAGTGGAGGATAGAGGGTTGAGAGAGATGGAGAGATAAAAGGAGGAAAGAGTGGAGGATAGAGGGTTGAGAGAGATGGAGAGATAAAAGGAGGAAAGAGTGGAGGATAGAGGGTTGAGAGAGATGGAGAGATAAAAGGAGGAAAGAGTGGAGGATAGAGGGTTGAGAGAGATGGAGAGATAAAAGGAGGAAAGAGTGGAGGATAGAGGGTTGGAGAGAGATGGAGAGATAAAAGGAGGAAAGAGTGGAGGATAGAGGGTTGAGAGAGATGGAGAGATAAAAGGAGGAAAGAGTGGAGGATAGAGGGTTGGAGAGAGATTGAGAGATAAAAGGAGGAAAGAGTGGAGGATAGAGGGTTGGAGAGAGATGGAGAGATAAAAGGAGGAAAGAGTGGAGGATAGAGGGTTGGAGAGAGATGGAGAGATAAAAGGAGGAGAGAGAAGGATAGAGGGTTGAGAGAGATGGAGAGATAAAAGGAGGAAAGAGTGGAGGATAGAGGGTTGGAGAGAGATGGAGAGATAAAAGGAGGAAAGAGTGGAGGATAGAGGGTCGAGAGAGATGGAGAGATAAAAGGAGGAAAGAGTGGAGGATAGAGGGTTGAGAGAGATGGAGAGATAAAAGGAGGAAAGAGTGGAGGATAGAGGGTTGGAGAGAGATGGAGAGATAAAAGGAGGAGAGAGAAGGATAGAGGGTTGAGAGAGATGGAGAGATAAAAGGAGGAAAGAGTGGAGGATAGAGGGTTGGAGAGAGATGGAGAGATAAAAGGAGGAAAGAGTGGAGGATAGAGGGTTGAGAGAGATGGAGAGATAAAAGGAGGAAAGAGTGGAGGATAGAGGGTTGGAGAGAGATGGAGAGATAAAAGGAGAACAGGAGGCCTCATGGTTCCCCTATCCTAGCACATTGTTCCCCTCCGGCAGGTGCTGATGATGCAATCAGTCGTCGCCACGGTGACAAGTGCCAATTGGCAGGATCACCCAACTGTGTGTGTGTATGTGTCTACGCACGCACACGTGTGAGTATGATGGAAAGATTGTGTGTGTGTGTATTTGTGTAAGCATATACAGTATGTGTGGAAGTAGAGAACAGTTTACATTTCTAAGTGTGAGCATGTCTATATGCATGGGCCTGCCACACACTGTATACAGTTCCCTATCTACACATACAGTATGCTTCAAGAATTACACGGGTGAGAATAGATCTCTGCCGAGAATCCTCAGTGTGAAAATAGGATTCTGCTCAGATTTCACAGATTTTGTGGGAAAGTATATAATTCAGATGAGGCTCCTGCAGGTGAGAATAGAATTCAGATGAGGCTCCTGCAGGTGAGAATAGAATTCAGATGAGGCTCCTGCAGGTGAGAATAGAATTCAGATGAGGCTCCTGCAGGTGAGAATAGAATTCAGATGAGGCTCCTGCAGGTGAGAATAGAATTCAGATGAGGCTCCTGCAGGTGAGAATAGAATTCAGATGAGGCTCCTGCAGGTGAGAATAGAATTCAGATGAGGCTCCTGCAGGTGAGAATAGAATTCAGATGAGGCTCCTGCAAGTGAGAATAGAATTCAGATGAGGCTCCTGCAGGTGAGAATAGAATTCAGATGAGGCTCCTGCAGGTGAGAATAGAATTCAGATGAGGCTCCTGCAAGTGAGAATAGAATTCAGATGAGGCTCCTGCAGGTGAGAATAGAATTCAGATGAGGCTCCTGCAGGTGAGAATAGAATTCAGATGAGGCTCCTGCAGGTGAGAATAGAATTCAGATGAGGCTCCTGCAAGTGAGAATAGAATTCAGATGAGGCTCCTGCAGGTGAGAATAGAATTCAGATGAGGCTCCTGCAGGTGAGAATAGAATTCAGATGAGGCTCCTGCAAGTGAGAATAGAATTCAGATGAGGCTCCTGCAGGTGAGAATAGAATTCAGATGAGGCTCCTGCAGGTGAGAATAGAATTCAGATGAGGCTCCTGCAAGTGAGAATAGAATTCAGATGAGGCTCCTGCAGGTGAGAATAGAATTCAGATGAGGCTCCTGCAGGTGAGAATAGAATTCAGATGAGGCTCCTGCAGGTGAGAATAGAATTCAGATGAGGCTCCTGCAGGTGAGAATAGAATTCAGATGAGGCTCCTGCAGGTGAGAATAGAATTCAGATGAGGCTCCTGCAGGTGAGAATAGAATTCAGATGAGGCTCCTGCAGGTGAGAATAGAATTCAGATGAGGCTCCTGCAGGTGAGAATAGAATCCAGAGGCCTTCCCTAACTATGTGTCTCGGTGTTCTGTGTAGCAGGCGTTGGTTGCAGGAAATGAGAGTGTGTGTGTATATATGTCTCCGTACCTCTGTGTGTGTGTGTGTGTGTGTGTGTGTGTGTGTGTGTGTGTGTGTGTGTGTGTGTGTGTGTGTGTGTTTCCATACCTCTGTGTCTCTCTGATGAGGACAGCTCTGTGTAGCTGGCGTTGGATGCGTGCGGGCCTGGGGCCACAAGGGTGGACGAAGGGATGGACAGCCACCAGGACAAAGCCCTGACCATACAGCTCCCTCACCTGGACTGGTAACTCTCTCACTGACGACAGACACAGCACTGAGGACACAGACACCTCTGGAGAGAGAAAGAGAACGTGTGTGAGAGAGTGAGTAAGTGTGTGTGTGGGGGGGGTATGTGTGGTTGTGTATGTGGGGGGGTATGTGTGGTTGTGTATGTGGGGGGGTATGTGTGGTTGTGTATGTGGGGGGTATGTGTGGTTGTGTGTGTGGGGGGGTATGTGTGGTTGTGTGTGGGGGGGGGTATGTGTGGTTGTGTATGTGGGGGGGGTATGTGTGGTTGTGTATGTGGGGGGGGTATGTGTGGTTGTGTGTGTGGGGGGGTATGTGTGGTTGTGTGTGTGGGGGGGTATGTGTGGTTGTGTGTGTGGGGGGTATGTGTGGTTGTGTGTGTGGGGGGGTATGTGTGGTTGTGTGTGGGGGGGGTATGTGTGGTTGTGTGTGGGGGGTATGTGTGGTTGTGTGTGTGGGTGTGGGTGTGTGTGTGGTTGCGTGTGGTTGTGTGTGTGTGGGGTGTGTGTGTGAGTGTGGGGGGGTGTGAGGTTGTGTATGTGTGGGTGTGTGTGTGTGTGTGTGTGTGTGTGTGGTTGTGTATGTGGGGTGTGTGTGGTTGTGTGTGTGGGGGGTGTGTGTGTATGGTTGTGTGTGTGGGGGGGTGTGGGTGGTTGTGTGTGTGGGGGGGTGTGGGTGGTTGTGTATGTGTATGGGTGGGTGTGGGGGGTGTGTGTGTGTGTGAGTGTGGGGGGGTGTGTGGTTGTGTATGTGTGGGTGTGGGTGTGTGTGTGTGTGTGTGTGTGGCTGTGTGTGTGTGTGTGTGTGTGTGTGTGTGGTTGTGTGTGTGTGGGGGGGTGTGGTTGTGTGTGGGGGGGTGTGGTTGTGTGTATGGGGGTGTGTGTGTGGTTGTGTATGTGTATGGGTGGGTGTGGGGGGTGTGTGTGTGGAGGAGGGTGAGTGGGTGTGAGTGGTTATGTATGGGTGGGTGTGGGGGGTGTGTGTGTGGAGGAGGGTGAGTGGGTGTGTGTGTGGAGGAGGGTGAGTGGGTGTGAGTGTGGAGGAGGGTGAGTGGGTGTGAGTGTGGAGGAGGGTGAGTGGGTGTGAGTGTGGAGGAGGGTGAGTGGGTGTGAGTGTGGAGGAGGGTGAGTGGGTGTGAGTGTGGAGGAGGGTGAGTGGGTGTGAGTGTGGAGGAGGGTGAGTGTGTGTGAGTGGTTGTGGAGGAGGGTGAGTGGGTGTGAGTGTGGAGGAGGGTGAGTGTGTGTGAGTGGTTGTGGAGGAGGGTGAGTGTGTGTGAGTGGTTGTGGAGGAGGGTGAGTGTGTGTGTGTGTATGGGTGGGTGTGAGTGGTAGAGACACAAAAAGAGGATGAAAATAAGGGGAATATGTGTGAGTGAGAAAGCAAAGTAGTATGTAGGGAGAGAGCGTTACAGTTAGAGAGGGTTATGGTTAGAGAGGGTGTAGGGTTAGAGAGGGTTATAGTTAGAGAGGGTTATGGTTAGAGAGGGTTATTGTTAGAGAGGGTTATGGTTAGAGAGGGTTATGGTTAGAGAGGGTTACGGTTATGGTTAGAGAGGGTTATGGTTAGAGAGGGTGTAGGGTTAGAGAGGGTTATGGTTAGAGAGGGTTAGGGTTAGAGAGGGTTATGGTTAGAGAGGGTTATGGTTAGAGAGGGTTATGGTTAGAGAGGGTGTAGGGTTATAGAGGGTCATGGTTAGAGAGGGTTAGGGTTAGAGAGGGTTATGGTTAGAGAGGGTTATGGTTAGAGAGGGTTACGGTTAGAGAGGGTTACGGTTAGAGAGGGTTATGGTTATGGTTAGAGAAGGTTAGGGTTAGAGAGGGTTATGGTTAGAGAGGGTTATGGTTAGAGTTAGAGAGTTTTATGGTTAGAGAGGGTTATGGTTAGAGAGGGTTACGGTTAGAGAGGGTTTCGGTTATAGTTAGAGAGGGTTATGGTTAGAGAGGGTTACGGTTAGAGAGGGTTACGGTTAGAGAGGGTTACGGTTATAGTTAGAGAGTTTTATGGTTAGAGAGGGTTACGGTTAGAGAGGGTTATGGTTAGAGAGTGTTACGGTTAGAGAGGGTTATGGTTAGAGAGGGTTATGGTTAGAGAGGGTTATGGTTAGAGAGGGTTACAGAGGGTTACGGTTAGAGAGGGTTATGGTTAGAGAGGGTTATGGTTATGGTTAGAGAGGGTTATGGTTAGAGAGGGTTACGGTTAGAGCGGGTTACGGTTAGAGAGGGTTACGGTTATGGTTAGAGAGGGTTACGGTTAGAGAGGGTTACGGTTAGAGAGGGTTACGGTTAGAGAGGGTTATGGTTAGAGAGGGTTACGGTTAGAGAGGGTTATGGTTAGACAGGGTTATGGTTAGAGAGGGTTATGGTTAGAGAGGGTTACGGTTATAGTTAGAGAGTTTTATGGTTAGAGAGGGTTACGGTTAGAGAGGGTTACGGTTACAGCCTTCCTACAGCCTTCCCTGTAGCTCAGTTGGTAGAGCATGGTGTTTGCAACACCAGGGTTGTGGGTTCGTTTCCCACGGGGGGCCAGCACAGAAAAAAAAATGTATGAAATGTATGCATTCACTACTGTAAGTCGCTCTGGATAAGAGCGTCTGCTAAATGACTAAAATGTTATAGTTAGAGAGTTATACGGTTAGAGAGGGTTACGGTTAGAGAGGGTTACGGTTAGAGAGGGTTATGGTTAGAGAGGGTTATGGTTAGAGAGGGTTACGGTTAGAGAGGGTTACGGTTAGAGAGGGTTACGGTTAGAGAGGGTTACGGTTATAGTTAGAGAGTTTTATGGTTAGAGAGGGTTATGGTTAGAGAGGGTTACAGTTAGAGAGGGTTACGGTTAGAGAGGGTTACGGTTATAGTTAGAGAGTTTTATGGTTAGAGAGGGTTACGGTTAGAGAGGGTTACGGTTAGAGAGGGTTACGGTTAGAGAGGGTTATGGTTAGAGAGGGTGTAGGGTTAGAGAGGGTTACGGTTAGAGAGGGTTATGGTTAGAGAGGGTTATGGTTAGAGAGGGTTACGGTTAGAGAGGGTTACGGTTAGAGAGGGTTACGGTTAGAGAGGGTTATGGTTAGAGAGGGTTATGGATAGAGAGGGTTACGGTTATAGTTAGAGAGTTTTACGGTTAGAGAGGGTTACGGTTAGAGAGGGTTACGGTTAGAGAGGGTTACGGTTATAGTTAGAGAGTTTTATGGTTAGAGAGGGTTACGGTTAGAGAGGGTTACGGTTAGAGAGTGTTACGGTTAGAGAGGGTTATGGTTAGAGAGGGTTATGGTTAGAGAGGGTTACGGTTAGAGAGGGTTGCGGTTATAGTTAGAGAGTTATATGGTTAGAGAGGGTTACGGTTAGAGAGGGTTACGGTTAGAGAGGGTTACGGTTAGAGAGGGTTACGGTTAGAGAGGGTTATGGTTAGAGAGGGTTACGGTTATAGTTAGAGAGTTTTATGGTTAGAGAGGGTTACAGTTAGAGAGGGTTACAGTTAGAGAGGGTTACGGTTAGAGAGGGTTACGGTTAGAGAGGGTTATGGTTAGAGAGGGTTATGGTTAGAGAGGGTTACGGTTATAGTTAGAGGGTTTTATGGTTAGAGAGGGTTATGGTTAGAGAGGGTTACAGTTAGAGAGGGTTATGGTTAGAGAGGGTTACGGTTATAGTTAGAGAGTTTTATGGTTAGAGAGGGTTACAGTTAGAGAGGGTTATGGTTAGAGAGGGTTACGGTTAGAGAGGGTTATGGTTAGAGAGGGTTACGGTTAGAGAGGGTTACGGTTAGAGAGGGTTACGGTTAGAGAGGGTTATGGTTAGAGAGGGTTATGGTTAGAGAGGGTTATGGTTAGAGAGGGTTACGGTTAGAGAGGGTTACGGTTAGAGAGGGTTACGGTTAGAGAGGGTTATGGTTTCGGGAGGTCAAGTGTGTGAGCAAGAAATAAATCACAAGCTCTGTATGTAGGAAAGAGAGAAAGAGATACAGAGGGAAAGAGAGCGGGAGAGAGAGAGAAAAGAGACAGGAGTCAGAACGGAGGGCAGAGAGTGAGAAAGAGGGAGAGATACAGAGGGAAAGAGAGAGGGAGAGAGAGAGAGAAAAGAGAGAGGAGTCGGAACGGGGGGCAGAGAGAGAGAGAGGGAGAGATACAGAGGGAAAGAGAGAGGGAGAGAGAGAGAAAAGAGAGAGGAGTCGGAACGGGGGCAGAGAGAGAGAGAGGGAGAGATACAGAGGGAAAGAGAGAGGGAGAGAGAGAGAAAAGAGAGAGGAGTCGGAACGGGGGGCAGAGAGAGAGAGAGACAGAGGGAAAGAGAGAGGGAAAGAGAGAGAGAAAAGAGAGAGGAGTCAGAACGGGGGGGACAGAGTGAGAGAGAGGGAGAGAGACAGAGGGAAAGAGAGCGGGAGAGAGAGAGAGGGAAAGAGAGCGGGAGAGAGAGAGAAAAGAGAGAGGAGTCGGAACGGGGGGGCAGAGAGAGAGAGAGAGAGAGATACAGAGGGAAAGAGAGCGGGAGAGAGAGAGAAAAGAGAGAGGAGTTGGAACGGGGGGGCAGAGAGAGAGAGAGAGGGAGAGAGACAGAGGGAAAGAGAGCGGGAGAGAGAGAGAAAAGAGAGAGGAGTCAGAACGGGGGGGACAGAGTGAGAGAGAGGGAGAGAGACAGAGGGAAAGAGAGCGGGAGAGAGAGAGAAAAGAGAGAGGAGTCGGAACGGGGGGCAGAGAGAGAGAGACAGAGGGAAAGAGAGCGGGAGAGAGAGAGAAAAGAGAGAGGAGTCAGAACGGGGGGGCAGAGAGAGAGAGAGACAGAGGGAAAGAGAGCGGGAGAGAGAGAGAAAAGAGAGAGGAGTCAGAACGGGGGGGACAGAGTGAGAGAGAGGGAGAGAGACAGAGGGAAAGAGAGCGGGAGAGAGAGAGAGGGAAAGAGAGCGGGAGAGAGAGAGAAAAGAGAGAGGAGTCGGAACGGGGGGACAGAGAGAGAGAGAGACAGAGGGAAAGAGAGCGGGAGAGAGAGAGAAAAGAGAGAGGAGTCGGAACGGGGGGACAGAGAGAGAGAGAGACAGAGGGAAAGAGAGCGGGAGATTGAAGAATCCATAGACTCTAACCACTTCTGGGAAAATTGGAAAACACTAAACAAACAACAACACGAAGAATTATCTATCCAAAACGGAGATGTATGGATAAACCACTTCTCCAATCCTTTTGGCTCTATAACAAAGAACAAAGAGCAAAAACATATACATGATCAAATACAAATCTTAGAATCAACTATTAAAGACTACCAGAACCCACTGGATTCTCCAATTACATTGAATGAGCTACAGGACAAAATAAAAAACCTCCAACCCAAAAAGGCCTGTTGTGTTGATGGTATCCTAAATGAAATGATAAAATATACAGACAACAAATTCCAATTGGCTATACTAAAACTCTTTAACATCATCCTTAGCTCTGGCATATTCCCCAATATTTCGAACCAAGGACCGATCACCCCAATCCACAAAAGTGGAGACAAATTTGACCTCAATAACTACCGCAGGATATGCGTCAACAGCAACCTTGGGAAAATCCTCTGCATTATCATTAACAGCAGACTCGTACATTTCCTCAGTGAAAACAATGTACCGAGCAAATGTCAAATTGGCTTTTTACCAAATTACCGTACAACAGACCACATATTCACCCTGCACACCCTAATTGACAAACAAACAAACCAAAACAAAGGCAAAGTCTTCTCAAGCTTTGTTGATTTCAAAAAAGCCTTCGACTCAATTTGGCATGAGGGTCTGCTATACAGATTGATGGAAACTGGTGTTGGGGGTAAAACATACGATATTATAAAATCCATGTACACAAACAACAAGTGTGCGGTTAAAATAGGCAAAAAACACACACATTGCTTCCCACAGGGCTGTGGGGTGAGACAGGGATGCAGCTTAAGCCCCACCCTCTTCAATATATATATATCAACAAATTGGCACGGGCACTAGAAAAGTCTGCAGCACCTGGCCTCACCCTACTAGAATCTGAAGTCAAATGTCTACTGTTTGCTGATGATCTGGTGCTTCTGTCACCAACCAAGGAGGGCCTACAGCAGCACCTAGATATTCTGCACAGATTCTGCCAGACCTGGGCCCTGACAGTAAATCTCAGTAAGACCAAAATAATGGTGTTCCAAAAAAGGTCCAGTCGCTAGGACCACAAATACAAATTCTATCTAGTCCCCGTTGCCTTAGAGCGCACAAAAAACTATACATACCTTGGCCTAAACATCAGCACCACAGGTAACTTCCACAAAGCTGTGAACGATCTGAGAGACAAGGCAAGAAGGGCATTCTATGCCATCAAAAGGAACATAAAATTCAACATACCAATTAGGATATGGCTAAAAATACTTGAATCAGTCATAGAACCCATTGCCCTTTATGGTTGTGAGGTCTGGGTCCGCTCACCAACCAAGAATTCACAAAATGGGACAAACACCAAGTTGAGACTCTGCATGCAGAATTCTGCAAAAATATCCTCCGTGTACAACATAAAACACCAAATAATGCATGCAGAGCAGAATTAGGCCGATACCCACTAATTATCAAAATCCATAAAAGAGCCGTTAAATTCTACAACCACCTAAAAGGAAGCAATTCCCAAACCTTCCATAACAAAGCCATCACCTACTGAGAGATGAAGCTGGAGAAGAGTCCCCTCAGCAAGCTGGTCCTGGGGCTCTGTTCACGTTCACAAACACAAACACACCCCACAGAGCCCCAGGACAGCAGCACAATTAGACCCAACCAAATCATGAGAAAACTAAAAGATAATTACTTGACACATTGGAAAGAAGTAACAAATAAACAGAGCAAACTAGAATGCTATTTGGCCCTAAACAGAGAGTGCACAGTGGCAGAATACCTGACCAATGTGACTGACCCAAACTTAAGGAAAGCTTTGACTATGTACAGACTCAGTGAGCATAGCCTTGCTATTGAGAAAGGCCGCCGTAGGCAGACCTGGCTCTCAAGAGAAGTGCTATGTGCACACTGCCCACAAAATGAGTTGGAAACTGAGCTGCACTTCCTAACCTCCTGCCCAACGTATGACCATATTAGAGACATATATTTCCCTCAGATTACACAGATCCACAAAGATTTAGAAAACAAACCCAATTTTGATGAACTCCCATACCTACTGGGTGAAATTCCACAGTGTGCCATCACAGCAGCAAGATTTGTGACCTCTTGCCACAAGAAAAGGGCAACCAGTGAAGAACAAACACCATTGTAAATACAACCCATATTTATGCTTATTTATTTTCCCTTGTGTACTTTAACCATCTGTACATTGTTACAACACTGTTTATAGACATACTGTTAATTTTTATTGTTTATTTCATTTTTGTATATTATCTACCTCACTTGCTTTGGCAATGTGAGAGAGAGAGAGAGAGAGAGAGAGAGAGAGAGAGAGAGAGAGAGAGAGAGAGAGAGAGAGAGGAGTAAGAACGGGGGGCAGAGAGAGAGATAGAGGAGTGGGAATGGGAATGGGGGGGCAGAGAGAGAGAGAGCATTATTTAGATATTATAGTTAGAATGAAATAATAACACAGCAGCTAAATATGCTGCTGGTTAAACCGGAACTCATAGCCTCAAACCTCAACTTAACACTGTCTGGCTTTTGTTTAGTTCACACACACACAAACAAACTACATGTGCTTCGTTCTTCCAGAGGATATGTACAATAACTCTCCCACAGTGCAGAGTGTGTGTGTTCTTGTGTTTTCCTGTGAGAGTGTGTGCGAGCAGTCTTTCTCTCCTCTGGCATTGGGATAGCAGGGATTAGCTGTGATGTCAGTATTAATGTTTATAGCTACCAGGATCAGCTCCTGGTTGCTCCCATTACAGAACACAATGGAGAGAGAGAGGAGCCATCAGAACACAATGGAGAGAGAGAGGAGCCATCAGAACACAATGGAGAGAGAGAGGAGCCATCAGAACACAATGGAGAGAAAGAGGAGCCATCAGAACACAATGGAGAGAGAGAGGAGCAATCAGAACACAATGGAGAGAGACTGGAGCCATCAGGACAAAATGGAGAGAGACTGGAGCCATCAGAACACAATGGAGAGAGAGTGGAGCCATCAGAACACAATGGAGAGAGACTGGAGCCATCAGGACACAATGGAGAGAGAGGAGCCATCAGGACACAATGGAGAGAGAGAGAGAGAGAGTGGAGCCATCAGAACACAATGGAGAGAGAGAGGAGCCATCAGAACACAATGGAGAGAGAAAGGAGCCATCAGAACACAATGGAGAGAGAGAGGAGCCATCAGAACACAATGGAGAGAGAGTGGAGCCATCAGAACACAATGGAGAGAGAGAGGAGCCATCAGAACACAATGGAGAGAGAGAGGGGCCATCAAGACACAATGGAGAGAGAGCCATCAGAACACAATGGAGAGAGAGAGGAGCCATCAGAACACAATGGAGAGAGAGAGGAGCCATCAGAACACAATGGAGAGAGAGAGGGGCCATCAAGACACAATGGAGAGAGAGAGAGGAGCCATCAGAACACAATGGAGAGAGAGAGGAGCCATCAGAACACAATGGAGAGGGAGTGGAGCCATCAGAACACAATGGAGACAGCCATGGTATATCAGACCGTATACCACGGGCATGACAAAACATGTATTTTTACTGCTCTAATTACGTTGGTAACCAGTTTATAATAGCAATAAGGCACCTCAGGGTTTGTGGTATATGGTCAATATACCACGGCTAAGGGCTGTGTTGCGTTATGCATAAGAACAGCCCTTAGCCGTGGTATATTGGCCATATACCACACCTCCTCAGGCCTTATTGCTTAAATATACCATGAGATGCATTTTATTCTGAACAAAAATATAAACGCAACATGCAACAATTTCTATAATTTTACTGAGTTAAAGTTCATATAAGGAAATCAGTCAATTGAAATAAATTCATTGGGCCCTAATCTATGGATTTCACATGGTCAAGGGTGCACATAAGCCCACCCACTTGGGAGCAAAGCCCAGACAATCAGAATTCGTTTTCACCACAAAAGGGCTGTATTACAGACAGAAATACTCCTCAGTTTAATCAGCTTTCTGGGTGGCTGGTCTCAGTATATGACTACAGTATGTCTGTGTGTATGGAGTTTGTGCGCGTGCATGTTTGAGGTGTGTGTGTGTGTATTGAGGTGTGTGTGTGTATTGATGTGTGTGTGTAATGAGGTGTGTGTGTGTATTGATGTGTGTGTGTGTAGCCTGTCTGTATGCTTGTCATCCTCTCCCATTCCATCTCATTTGCATGGGCCTGGAGAGACACTAGGCTGAATAAATGAACTGAGGCACACAGAGATGTGTTAGCCATCTCATTCTCAATCTGTTCCCCAGATCATCATCTGGCCTGTTCTCACTCACACACACACACACACACACACACACACACACACACACACACACACACACACACACACACACACACACACACACACACACACACACACACACACACACACACACACACACACACATACACACACACACACACAGACACAGACACAGACACGCACACCAGTCAGTGGAGGCTGCTGAGGGGAGGACGGCTCATAATAATGGCTGGAACGGAGCAAATGGAATGGTATCACACACATGGAAACCATGTTTGATGTTGTTGATACCATTCCACTTATTCCACTCCAGCCATTACCACGAGCCCATCCTCCCCAATTAAGGTGCCACCAACCTCCTGTGATACCAGTGTTAGTGTACATACACAAGCATGCACACACACACACACACATCTACCACACATACTCATCACATGGAAACAAGCTTTTTTTCTAACATTAAATTCTCATACTAAAATCCTGAATCTATAGGGATTCAACCCACCTCCTATCTCCTCTTTCTCTCCCTCTGGTCATAATAACAGCTGGAGATGGATACAATATGATTGTGTCACTAAACAGTAATTTAGGCGTCATTATCTTAACACTCCTATTACACTAACCAGCAAGACACACACAACATATTAGGGTAATTCCCCTGCAGTGAAATAGGGAGAGGGTAGGGAGGAGTCGTTTCATTTATACGTTTACCACATTGGCTTTAAGAGGGCTATCATTCCGCTCTGCCATGAGAACACTCTCTGGAAGTTTACAATGCCAGGTTCTGCCAGTGGGAATGTTGGATACCCACTCCTCTTGACTCCGGAAGTGTTGACCGGTGGGACGGACGGAGGGACAGACGGAGGGACAGACGGAGGGACGGAGGAAGGGACAGACGGAGGGACGGACGGAGGGACGGACTTAGGGACAGACGAAGGGACAGACGGATGGATGGACGGACGGAGGGACAGACGGACGGACGGAGGAAGGGACAGACGGAGGGACGGACGGAGGGACGGACTTAGGGACAGACGAAGGGACGGACGGATGGATGGACGGACGGAGGGACAGACGGACGGACGGAGGGACAGACGGAGGAAGGTGAAATGTACAGTCCAGGTGTTAATCAGCAGGTCACCATTGAGAACCGCTACACTCCAGAATGAGAATATTGAATTCTGGAATCAGAATTATGAGTTATCAAGCTCAAGGTTCTCCAAATAGAACCTTGTGCTCCCAATACTCCTGTAATCCTGACTGGTGAGGGTCTGTGTGTGTCAAGAGTAAGTGGGGATGATTACTCCCTCCCCAGGACATATTATACCTCCTTGACATTTCCTCAGTATCTTTTAATGACTAGCAGAGTTGAGCAGAGATATATGTGCCAACCACTGACTATAAAATAATACATTACTGAAAGCCCAGAGTTTCCCACCGCTGAGGTATGAGACACACACAACGCTGAGGTATGAGACACACAGACACACACAACGCTGAGGTATGAGACACACAGACACACACAACGCTGAGGTATGAGGAAAGAGCCTGTGGGTTAGACTGCTGTTGGTCAGGGTTGTAACACACAGGATGCATCCCAAATGACACCCTATTCCTTACATACAGCACTACTTTTGACCAGTACCCATAATGCCTTGTATTTTTTATTTTACCTTTATTTAACTAGGCACGTCAGTTAAGAACAAATTCTTATTTTCAATGACGACCTAGGAACAGTGGGTTAACTGCCTTGTTCAGGGGCAGAATTACAGATTTTTACCTTGTCAGCTTGGGAATTTGATCTTGCAACCTTTCGGTTACTAGTCCAACGCTCTAACCACTAGGCTACCTGCCGCCATATGTTGGAAATAGGGTGCAATTTGGGAGGCAGACAATCTGTGGGGGTCGGAGTTTTGGAGCATTCGTTGTACAGGAAATGCTTGACTAAGTGCACCGAGTTCGGATGAACTGACTGAAAACACCCCAAGACATTTCTGTAGTCTAGAGAGTAGAATATTGCTCGGTCTGAATACTGACTACACCAGTCGCGTTTAGAATTCTATCAGTAAACCTCTTCATGCATTTTCTACAGAGCTTAATGTTAACACCTTACACACATTTTGATAGATTCACACAACACATGCGATCTCCTAAATCACTCATTCTGATACCTCAATATAGAATGTGTTTTGATAGCTCAATACATCATCTGTTTTGATAGCTCAGTATATCATCTGTTTTGATAGCTCAATATATAATCTGTTATGATAGCTCAGTATATAATGTGTTTTGAAAGCTACATTCAACAAACAATCTGAATAGCTGGATAAATCAAACTTTGGCAGCTATATGCATCTTGGTCTCTTGCACATATGGGCGCACACAAAAGATCCACACCGCCTGAAGTTTCTATTCTGATTGACCTGCTTTATAGCCTTCATGGTCGTCACCAGTCAGAATAAGAACTGTGTTTCTTTCTCTACAGTCTCTAAAACTCATCAGCTGACTTCAGAGCCCCAATGTGTCAGTTGAGGAGAGAAGCTTTAGTCACTGTGTGATCACACCTGACTCATTTTCCCACCCTCACTCTCCTCCTCTAACACCTTCTCGTGCCCACTCTTTTTCTCCTTCTTTAATGGCCTCTCCCTCCCTTTATTCACTCATGTAAATGCAATATGCAACAACTTCAAAGATTTTACTGAGCTACATTTCATAAAAGAAAATCAGTCAATTGAAATAAATTAATTAGGCCCCAATCTATGCATTTCACATTACTGGGAATACAGATACCTTAAAAAAAAGTAGGGGCGTGGATCAGAAAACCAGTCAGTATCTAGTGTGACCACCATTTGCCTCAAGCAGGGCGACACATCTCCTTCACATAGAGTTGATCAGGCTGGTGATTGTGGCCTGTGGAATCTTGTCCCACTCCTCTTCAATGGCTGTGTGAAAGTTTCTGGATATTGGCAGGCACTGGAACACGCTGTCGTACACGTTAATCCAGAGCATCCCAAACATGCTCAATGGTTGACATGTCTGGTGAATACGCAGGTCATGGAAGAACTGGGACATTTTCAGCCTCCAGAAATTATGTACAGATCCTTGTGACATGGGGCCATGCATTATCATGCTGAAACATGAGGTAAGTGAATGGCGCGACAATGGGGCCTCAGGTTCTCGTCATGGTATCCCTGTGCATTCAAAATGCCATTGATAAAATGCAATTGCGTTCATTGTCCATAGCTTGTGCCTGCCCATACCATAACCCCACCACCACGGGGCACTCTGTTCACAATATGGACATCAGCAAACTGCTCGCCCACACGATGCCATACACATGGTCTGCGGTTTTGATACCGGTTGGAGGTACTTCCATTTTTTTTCCAATGACGTTGGAGGTGGCTTATGGTAGAGAGATTAACATTCAATTCTCTGGCAACAGGTCTGGTGGAACTTCCTGCAGTCAACATGCAAATTGCACGCTCCCTCAAAACTTGAGACATCTGTGGCATTGTGTTGTGTAACAAAACTGTTCATTTTAGAGTGGCCTTTTATTGTCCCCAGTACAATGTGCACCTGTGTAATGATCATGCCATTTAATCAGCTTCTTGATATGCCACACCTGTCAGGTGGATGGATTATATTGGCAAAGGAGAAATGCTCACTAACAGGGATGTGAACAAAGTTGTCCACAACATTTGAGAGAAATAAGCTTTTTGTGCATATGTAAAATCTCTGTGATCTTTTATTTCAGCTCATGAAACATGGGACCACCACTATACATGTTTAATTTATATTTTTGTTCAGTGTATACATACATACATACATACATACATACAAGTATTCATACCCTTTGACTTAATCTACATTTAGGTGTGTTACAGCCTGAATTCAACATTCACCCATCTACACACAATACACCATAATGACAAAGTGAAAACATGTTTTTAGAAATCTTAGCAAATTTATTGAAAATGAAATACAGAATTCTCATTTACATAGGTATTCAGACCCCTAAGTCAATACTTTGTAGAAGCATCTTTGGCATCGATTACAGATGTGAGACTTTCCACACATAGATTCTGCAACATTTGCCCATTATTCTTCTCAGAATTCTTCAAGCTCTGTCAAATTGGTTGTTGATCATTGCTAGACAACCATTTTTAGGTCTTGCCATAGATTTTCAAGTAGATTTAAGTCAAAACTAAAACTCTGCCACTTAAGAACATTCACTGTCCAGTGTAGATTTGGCCTTGTGTATTAGGTTATTGTCCTGCTGAAAGGTGAATTCATCTCCCAGTGTCTGGTAGAAAGCAGACTGAACCAGGTTTTCCTGTAGGATTTTGCCTGTGATTAGCTCCATTCCGTTTCTTTTTTATCCTCAAAATTCCCCAGTCCATAAAGATTAAAAGCAAACCCATAACAGTGGCAGTCGCTGTCGTTTAAAATCAGGGAGGACAATCATTTTTTTTATGAGCATGGCCTCATTTCTAGATGACTGTCATTCATATTGGGGTGCCAGCTAGCCTAGTGGTTAGAGTGTAGGGCCAGAAACCGAAAGGTTGCTAGACTGAATCCCCGAGCTGACAAGGTAAAAATCTGTTGTTCTGCCCCTGAACAAGGCAGTTAACCCACTGTTCCTAGACCGTCATTGTAAATAAGAATTTGTTCTTAACTGACTTGCCTAGTTAAATAAAGGTTAAATGAAAAAATATATATATATTCCAGTCACCCAGCTCAATGTAACATTGACAGGTTTAGGCTACTACATGATACTCAACTTTTTCCTATACCCATCATGAGGTTGCTACAAACTAGCCTATGAATGAAAGTTTACAACGTAGGTGTACAGGTCGAGAGAAAATTTGTAGTAATCAAGGTGACACATTCAATACTACATTGCACACTCTTGCCTGCATCTAGCTGATCTACATTTTACATTTACATTTTAGTCATTTAGCAGACGCTCTTAACCAGAGCGACTTACAGTAGTGAATGCATACATTTCATACATTTTTTTTCTTCTTTTTTCTCCGTACTGGTCCCCGTGGGAATCGAACCCACAACCCTGGCGTTGCAAACACCATGCTCTACCAACTGAGCCACACGGGACCACAATGATCTAGAGTGCAATCATTAGTCCAGCGTTTCCCAAACTCTGTCCTGTGGACTTTGTTTTTGCCCTAGCACTACACAGCTGATTCAAATAATCAAAGCTTCATGATTAGTTGATTATTTGAATCAGCTGTGTAGTGCTTTGAAGAAAAAAAAACACATGTACCACATGGGGTCCCCAGGACCGAGTTTGGGAAACCCTACATTAGTCCAACAATTGCAAACGAGGGTTTCTATTGGACAAATTCAGGTATGTTTATACCCATTCCGTTCTGTTTGCTTCCGTTTAGGATACTTAAAAAAATAAAATCCAATGGAGTCGGTGGAATGTATACACCCCTGATCACACGCAAACACAGTTCCCTTTCATTGCAGCCACATACAAACAGCATGATCACTTTGTTCATTTAACAATTCCTTCTCGCATCTACGCGCTCTCCTTCTCTCACCTTTTCCCTTCGCTTGTGGACTTCAGTGCACAACACATCAGCTAATTGTGACCAGGCAAAAAAACTTTCCAAGCCAAACCGTTATATCATAACCACTACACACAGCCTACATCATTGTCAACATAGCTACTAGAATTAACAAGCTAGTAAACCCCCTACAATCATGCAGTGCAGTGTACAGGCAGCAAGCAGTTTAGCAGTTACACCGGCGAGCCCCTGGTTGCAATAAATTAATAAAACCAAAAACGTACCTTGACTTGGAAAAGTTCCAGTGTGGATAGCCATAGCCTGCTAGCTAACATAGCATCCTTCTATGTTTGAGCCGGGTGTTTGAGTAGGCTAATCTAGCTAGCTGCATTCGCTATCTCTTGCTTCTCTTTCATTTTAATTAGAAACGTATAATATCTGAAAATGTAGCTAGACTCTTACCTGTATAAATGAATAAACGCTTCATGGCAACGTGTCTTTTCCATTTGATTTGTAGCTAGCTGCAGCTTGTTTGACCAGTTGTGTCAAGTCAATCTGGTTCAAAATGGCCGTGTGCAGAAAGTAGTCCATCACAAATAAAGTAATAGTGCAAAAATGTCTTGAATACAAAGTTTTATGTTTGGAGCAAATCAAATACAACACATTACTGAGTACCACTCTCCATATTTTCAAGCATATTGGTGGCTGCATCATGTTATGGCAGTGGAGGCTCCTCAGACGAGGAAGGGGAAGTGAAACATTTCAAAAAGTGAACCATTAAAGTTACCTTTTTTAGATAAAACTATTCTAAATATATATAGCTAGCATTGCAGTGCATAAAATGTGGTGAGTAGTAAACTAAAAGAGAGAAAGACAATAGTTGAACAGTTTTGAACAAATTCAAGTGAAAAAAATACGACGGAATATAGCTAGCTCTCTTTATTCTCGAAGAAATGCATTTGTTCAAAACTGTTAAACTATTGTCTTTCTTTTAGTCAACTACTCACCACATTTTATACAATGCAGTGCTAGCTAGCTGTAGCTTATTCTTTCAGTACTAGATAAATTATCTGATCCTTTGATTGGGTGGACAACACATCAGTTCATGCTGCAAGGTTTTAGGACATCCTCCAGAAGTTGTCATAATTACTGTGTAAGTCTATGGAAGGGGGTGAGAACCATGAGCCTCCTCAGTTTTGTATTGAAGTCAATGTACCCAGAGCAGGACGGAAACTAGCTGTCCTCCGGCAACGCCACGGTGCTACCCTACAGAGTGCTGTTGAGGCTACTGTAGACCTTCATTGCAAAACAGTGTGTTTTAATCAGTTATTTGGTGACGTGAGAATATTTAGTATAGTTTTATCTAAAAAGGCCATCTTTAATGTTTCACTTCCCCATCCTCCTCTGAGGAGCCTCCACTGCCATGAGATGATGCAGCCACCACTACGCTTGAAAATATGGAAAGTGGTACTCAGTAATGTGTTGTATTGGATTTGCTACAAACCAAACAGAAAAGACACACTGCCATGAAGCGTTCATTCATTTATACGGGTAAGAGTCAAGCTACATTTTCAAATATTATACGTTTCTAAATTTGTCAGAAAGTTGTTTTCATTGCAAGTTAAAGCGTACTGTTAGCTAGGTCAAACATTAGCTTGCTGGCTCGCTAGCTAACGTTACATGTATGATCTGTGTAGTAATATTATTAGTATCTCAGAAAGACATTTGCATTGCTAGTTATAGTCTAGCTAGCTAATATTGAACTGATTTAGTTAGCTTTAGCTATCTGCAGATTTCTACTACATCATTTCATGCATGGTGGCTCGCTATGACAATCCATTTGTACTTTAGCTATGGGTTGGGATTATGGTTCATTGTTTAGCTAGCTAGCTACATGTCTAAATAAAAGACTCCACTTCACCAGATTACATGACCGATCAAGTTAGCCAGGTTTGTCTGGGGGTGATTACAGCCATATATTGTATTTCATGTCTAGACAATAGTGACCCATCCACTTAGCTAGACATGACCTATCGATTTAGACAAGTGTATCTGGGTAATCTAATAATTCTAAAATATTTTTTATCTGGACACATTCTAGTTTTGATATTGCTGTAATACAAATATGCAAGTAACCATTTCACAGTACCATTTAAACCTTCTGTATCCTGTGTATCTGACATATCAACGTTCATTTTATTTGATATAGTGTGTGTTTACCAGACACGGCGATGTGAAGAACAACACGACCTGCACCAAAGTCAGATTAGGATATGGGCCAAGGATTAGATAAAGTGTATTTTAACCTGGAGTTTTTCCTTATTGTAGACTACTGTTTTCACCACTTTTAGTCTTGAAATCTTTGGTTGTTTACTACACTACCTTACTCACTCTGTTTAGCACATGTAACATATACGTTTTGCAAATTCTTAAAATATTGTCCATTTTGGAAATTCGAACATAATACAAATTGTAATTAGTAACATATCATACTAAACGGAGAGTCTCGGATTACGTACAGAATATTACGAAATGCTCTGAAATCAGGTTGCAGAGACTGAGTGTATTGATACACCATCCAAAGTGTAATTCATAACTTCACCATGCTCAAAGGGATATTTATTGTCTGTTGATTTTTTCATCCATCTACCAATAGGTGCCCTTCTTTGTGAGGCATTGGAAAACCTCCCTGGTCTTTGTGATTGAATCTGTGTTTGAAATTCACTGCTCGACTGAGGGACCTTACAGATAATTGTATGTTTGGGGTACAGAGATGAGGTAGTCATTAAAAAATCATGTTAAACACAATTATTGCACACAGAGTGAGTCAAGGAAACGTATTTTTATTTAACTAGGCAAGTCAGTTAAGAACAAATTCTAATTTACAATGACGCCTACCGCGGCCAAACCCGGACGATGCTGGGCCAATTATACACCGTCCTATGGGACTCCCAATCACGGCCGGTTGTGATACAGTCTGGAACCAGGGTCTGTAGTGACTTATTATTATGGGACTTGCACATTTCACTCCTGAACTTACAGTTGAAGTCGGAGGTTTACATACACCTTAGACAAATATATTTAAACTCAGTTTTTCACAATTCCTGACATTTAATCCTAGTAAAGATTCCCTGTCTTAGGTCAGTTAGGATCACCACTTTATTTTAAGAATGTGAAATGTCAGAATAATAGTAGAGAGAATTATTTATTTCAGCTTTTATTTCTTTCATCACATTCCCAGTGGGTCAGAAGTTTAATTAGTATTTGGTAGCATTGCCTTTAAATTGTTTAACTTGGGTCAAACGCTTCGGGTAGCCTTCCACAAGCTTCACACAATAAGTTGGGTGAATTTTGGCCCATTCTTCCTGACAGAGCTGGTGTAAATGAGTCAGGTTTGTAGGCCTCCTTGCTCACACACGCTTTTTCAGTTCTGCCCACAAATTTTCTATAGGATTGAGGTCAGGGCTTTGTGATGGCCACTCCAATACCTTGACTTTGTTGTCCTTAGCCATTTTGCCACACATTTGGAAGTATGCTTGGGGTCATTGTCTATTTGGAATACCCATTTGCGACCAAGCTTTAACTTCCTGACTGATGTCTTGAGATGTTGCTTCAATATATCCACATAATTTTTCTTCCTCATGATGCCATCTATTTTGTGAAGTGCACCAGTCCCTCCTGCAGCAAAGCACCCCCACAACATGATGCTGACACCCTCATGCTTCACGGTTGGGATGGTGTTCTTTGGCTTGCAAGCCTCCCCCTTTTTCCTCCAAACATAACAATGGTCATTATAGCCAAACAGTTATATTTTTGTTTCATCAGACCAGAGCACATTTCTCCAAAAAGTACGATCTTTGTCCCCATGTGCAGTTGCAAACCATAGTCTGGCTTTTTTTATGGTGGTTTTGGAGCAGTGGCTTCTTCCTTGCTGAGTGGCCTTTCAGGTTATGTCGATATAGGACTTGTTTTACTGTGGATATAGATACTTTTGTACCTGTTTCCTCCAGCATCTTTACAAGGTCCTTTGCTGTTGTTCTGGGATTGATTTGCACTTTTCGCACCAAAGTACGTTCATCTCTAGGAGACAGAATGCGTCTCCTTCCTGAGCGGTATGACGGCTGCGTGGTCCCATGGTGTTTATACTTGCATACTATTGTTTGAACAGATGAACGTGGTACCTTCAGGCGTTTGGAAATTGCTCCCAAGGATGAACCAGACTTGTGGAGGTCTACAATTTTTTTTCTGAGGTCTTGGCTGATTTCTTTTGATTTTCCCATGATGTCAAGCAAAGAGGCACTGAGTTTGAAGGTAGGCCTTGAAATACATCCACAGGTACACCTCCAATTGACTCAAATGATGTCAATTAGCCTATCAGAAGCTTCTATAGCCAAGACATCATTTTCTGGAATTTTCCAAGCTGTTTAAAGGCACAGACCCACTGGAAATGTGATACAGTGAATTATAAGTGAAATAATTTGTCTGTAAACGATTGTTGGAAAAATTACTTGTGTCATGCACAAAGTAGATGTCTTAACCGACTTGCCAAAACTATAGTTTGTTAACAAGAAATGTGTGGAGTGGTTGAAAAACGAGTTTTAATGACCCCAACCTAACTGTATGTAAACTTCCGACTTCAAATGTATTTAGGCTTGCCATAACAAAAGGGTTAAATACTTATTGACTACAGACATTTGAGCTTGACATTTTTTATTAATTTGTAAAAATTTCGAAAAACATAATTCCACTTTGAATTCATAAGGGTATTGTGCGTAGGGCAAAGATTAAAACAATCACAATTTAATCACTTTTAAATTCAGGCTGTAACACAACAAAATGTGGAAAAAGACAAGGGGTGTGAATACTTTCTGAAGGCAGTATAAATATATATATACACAGTACCAGTCAAAGTTTGGACATACCTACTCATTCATAGGTTTTTCTTTATTTTTTACTATTTTCTACATTGTAGAATAATAGAGAAGACATCAAAACTATGAAATAACACATATGGAATCATGTAGCAACCATAAAAGTGTTAAACAAATCAAAATATATTTTATATTTGAGATTCTTCAAAGGAGCCACGCTTTGCCTTGATGACAGCTTTGGTACACTCTTATTACACTCTTATGACACACACATATATATATATTTATTTTTTTATTGACCAGAAGGCCTTCAAATAGGGGGGCCGCCAGTTGTCCATCCCTGCTCTATGCATTGGAGGAGAAAACGTTGAATCCAAAGCCAAGCCCATGTATCTGAGTGAATTAACAATTGTGACTAGATATAGATAGTCTCTGAATGGAAATGAGTAGACAGACATGGTTATTTATTTTTCATTACTGTGTGGGAGTCATGAAGTCACACAGGGAGAATAATATTATTAATGGAAACTAAATTGAATTAAACCGCACATTTGACCGTGGCTTCTCTTCAATGTCAGCCTGAGAGACAGACCGATTCCTCACTGGACGCATGCACACACACACTGTTTCTTTCACACACACCATATCTCTGTCTCATACACACATGCGTCCACACACACAAATCCCATTGCTGGGAATGAAGTCTCAATCTTCACAAACAATCAGATAATCCTTCAGGAATCCTTCGCTCGCTCTCTTGGTCTCTCTCCATGACACACACACAAAAATATGTACACACACAAAAACAATACGGAGAGCATCTTCCTTTATCCCCTCAGCAGAGCACTGCTATGCAGACGTAAGGAGCTCATGTGGCATCAAGGAATTGACCATATAAATGACCTGCCTGTCTGTCTAGAGGCAAGATGACAATACTCCCTAGCCTGAAATCTAGTGTGTGTGTGTGTGTGTGTGTGTGTGTGTGTGTGTGTGCGTGTACGCACTAAAGTGAGGTTGAGTGTATGCATTTCGCTACACCACAAGCATTTCGCTACACCCGCAATAACATCTGCTAAACACGTGTATGTGACCAATACATTTGATTTGATGAGTTGAGGTTTTTTTATGTGTGTGCACGCATTTGCGTCTACAGTACAGCATGGTCATGTGTGCTGCTCTAAGCAGCCTCCCATCCAGCTCATGATAAGCTTAACAGAAATGGAGGAGGCTGAATCCAGAGCTGTTGTCTGGTTGGTCATGACTTCCTCTGCTAGAGTTCCAAATGGTGCCCTAGTGCTTTTATAGTGCACTATAAAAAGCAACCTAGTTCCTGTTGTATATGGAATAGGGTGCCATTTGGGATGCAACCACTGTCTGTATTGGGCTGGCTGCTGAATGTTCTGAGTATGTAGCAAATTGAACAACTGACTGACTCAACTTCCTGTATCCATTCCTAAATACAGTGTGAGGGAAAGTTCATTTTAACATGGACAAAGTGACGTTTAAAAATCCAGAAACATCTCCCTTTATCACACCCTCCCTCTCTTCCCAACTCTCTCTTTTCACTCTCTCTGCACAATCTCTTCTGTTCTGTCACAATAGCAGAATTAGTATATTTAGAACCCAGCAGCCTCATGGGACTTCTCATCAAACACTCCCAAAACACTGCTGCGCAAAACACACACACACACACAAAGACACACACACTTCATCCCCTAAACACTGTGCAAAACATCAACTACAGTACTCTCTCATCTCCCTCTCATTTTCAGAGGTAGGAAGAGGGCGTGGATTAGTCTGAACTGTACAGCTGAATCTTTGGTACTGTGGGATGCCTACTCACACAGAGATTATCTTGAAATATCCACCCTGGTTACAAACCTTGGTCTTAAAGAGCTACAGAATTCCAAAATAGACTTCTAGCCACTTCGCATACAGTGGGGTCTGAAATTATTGACGCCCTTGATAAAGATGAGCAAAAATGACAGTATAAAATAATTTGAATACCGAGCTATATTGTATGCTAAAAATGTTTGGATATTATATTATTTTATACTAGTACAATTCCTCAGCGAAAGACAGGTCATCATTCTAAATAAGAATTTGTTTTGTATAAATAAAGGTGAAATTAAGGTAAAAAAATACATTTCAACAAGTACTACCTTTTTTCTCCTAAAAAGGTAGGAGTCAAAATGATTGACACTCCTGTTTTAATACCTTTAATTACCTCACCACGTGAGGATAAAGCCACTGAGACGTTTTTTTCTGTTTTATGAGTTGGAGAACACATTGGGAGGGATCTTAAACCATTCCTCCATACAGAATCTTTCCAGATCTTTGATATCCGTCTTCTGTGCATATGGACAGCCCTCTTCAATATAAACCACAGGTTTTCAATGGGGTTCAAGTCCGGAGACAGACGGCTATTGTAAAATGTTTATTTTGTGACCAATTAACTATTTATTTGTGGATTTGTATGTGTACTTGTGGTTATTGTCTTGCAGGAAGACCCACTTGTGGCCAAGTTTCAGCCTCCTGGCAAAGGCAACCAGGTTGTTAGCTAAAATATCCAGGTACTGGGTAAAGTTAATGATGCCGTTGACCTTAACAAGGCCCCAGGACCAGGGGAATCAAAATAGCCCCATAACATCAAAGATCCACCACCATATTTTACAGTAGCTATGGGGTTCTTTTCTGCTCATGCATTCTCATTTCAATGCCAAACCGACCACTGGTGTGCGTGGCCAAAGACCTCTATTTTCATGTCATTCAACAAATGTAAACGCTTGGAGTTTGATAAATCTCATTGGCACATGGATTGGAATATACCAGTGCTTTGGTCAGGTGACATATAGATCTGGATAAATCAAATGGATTCCTGTCTAATCCTTCATGATGACTAGGGGTCGAATTGGAATTCACTACTGGAGCTAGAAGTGTGTGTGTGTGTGTGTGTGTGTGTGTGTGTGTGTGTGTGTGTGTGTGTGCGCGCGCCTGTCCGTATTCCCTACCTTCCTTCCCCAGCAGGAAGTCCAGAAAGTGGTAGGTGTAGGCCACGCCCACCTTGGTCTCCACCTGTGGTCGTCGGAGGGTGGAGTAGATCTTCCCAGGACTCTTCTCCTCCCCAGTCCTCCGCAGCTTAGGAAGCCTGCAGCCCATCCCTCTGCAGGGAGAAAGAGATACAGAGGAGGGAGATTGAAAGGAAGAGAGAAAGCCAGGTAAGAAAGAGAGAGATGAAGAGAATGAGATGGAGAGAAAGAGAAAGAGAGCAGGAGAGAGAGAGGAGTTTGATTGAAAGGAAGAGAGAAAGCCAGGTAAGAAAGAGAGATGAAGAGAATGAGATGGAGAGAAAGAGAGCGGGAGAGAGAGCGAACGGAGAGAGATGGAGAGATGGAGTGAGGGAGGGAAGAGAAAAATAATTAGCATAAAGATAAACTTGTTTCTAAATATAAACCCGTCACAGGTGTTGCATTATAGTATTAAACCCTGCCTCTGTCTGCCGTGAGAAACTATGGGGGATAATGTGTCACAACGCACACACAGCTCGCACACACACAACCATGAACACGTACACACACCAATAATACAGGAATATGAATGTGTCAACCATTACATGGCTGGTGGCCTCAGATACGGGCATCCGCTAATCAAATCTGGGTGATTGGGAGTGACATGTTTGATCAGAATGAATTAAAGCAGAAATGAAACTCAGATTTCCTGCCCTGTCGACCATGACAACATTGACACTGGAGCAGACGAGAACAGGAAAGGAGGGGGACAGGAGGGAAGGTAGGGAGGAGGAGGAGGGGAAAATAATGCAAAAATAAGGAACTAGGGAAGAGGAGAAGAGAGGAGATGAGGGTCAGAATGAAAAGGAGAGGAAATAGAGGAAGAGGAGAAGAGAGGAGATGAGGGTCAGAATGAAAAGGAGAGGAAATAGAGGAAGAGGAGACGAGAGGAGACGAGGGTCAGAATGAAAAGGAGAGGAAATAGAGGAAGAGGAGACGAGACGAGATGAGGGTCAGAATGAAAAGGAGAGGAAATAGAGGAAGAGGAGACGAGACGAGATGAGGGTCAGAATGAAAAGGAGAGGAAATAGAGGAAGAGGAGACGAGACGAGATGAGGGTCAGAATGTAAAGGAGAGGAAATAGAGGAAGAGGAGACGAGAGGAGACGAGGGTCAGAATGAAAAGGAGAGAAAATAGAGGAAGAGGAGACGAGACGAGGGTCAGAATGAAAAGGAGAGGAAATAGAGGAAGAGGAGACGAGACGAGATGAGGGTCAGAATGTAAAGGAGAGGAAATAGAGGAAGAGGAGACGAGAGGAGACGAGGGTCAGAATGAAAAGGAGAGGAAATAGAGGAAGAGGAGACGAGACGAGATGAGGGTCAGAATGAAAAGGAGAGGAAATAGAGGAAGAGGAGACGAGACGAGATGAGGGTCAGAATGAAAAGGAGAGGAAATAGAGGAAGAGGAGACGAGACGAGATGAGGGTCAGAATGTAAAGGAGAGGAAATAGAGGAAGAGGAGACGAGACGAGATGAGGGTCAGAATGTAAAGGAGAGGAAATAGAGGATGAGGAGACGAGACGAGATGAGGGTCAGAATGTAAAGGAGAGGAAATAGAGGATGAGGAGACGAGAGGAGATGAGGGTCAGAATGTAAAGGAGAGGAAATAGAGGAAGAGGAGACGAGAGGAGATGAGGGTCAGAATGAAAAGGAGAGGAAATAGAGGAAGAGGAGACGAGACGAGATGAGGGTCAGAATGAAAAGGAGAGGAAATAGAGGATGAGGAGACGAGAGGAGACGAGGGTCAGAATGTAAAGGAGAGGAAATAGAGGAAGAGGAGACGAGAGGAGATGAGGGTCAGAATGAAAAGGAGAGGAAATAGAGGATGAGGAAAAAGAAAATGAGTAAAAGAAAGGATGCAAGGAAGTAAAGGAGGAGACAGGCGGAGGAGAGGAACAGAGTAAGAGAGGGTTTAGAAAGGAGGACAAGGAGGTCTGAGGAAACGGGACAGAAGAAGAGGAGAGGAAGAGAGGAGCGGATGATCCGAAGTCAGTTGGGTGGAGTGGAGCGTCGTCAGGCTAATCCCTTGTGACAGTGTCGCTACGATATGACCGTCTCCGCGGTTACCGTTAAAATCCCTGTCAGATACGGCTGGTTAGAGCCGCAAGGAGAAGACAGTGTGTGTGTGTGTGTTAATGTGTGTGTGTGTGGTTTAAGTCACACTGAGCCAACACAGAAATATGTGACACCTCTGACTGTGTGTGTTAATGCGCGTCTTTGTTAACGTGTGTGTGTGTGTGGTTTAAGTCACATTGAGCCGATACGGAAAGGTGTATGACAACGCTCAGGTGAGTGTGTGAGTGTGTGTGTGTGTATGTATGTATGTATGTATGCATGTATGTATGTGTGTGTGTGTGTAATGGGGACTAATGCAGCCAAGCCGGGTGTGTAAATGTGTGTGATCAATGTGTATAATGACACCAAGTCCCTTTAGACCCACAGCAGCACAGACACAGACATTAACGCAACTAACGAGTCAAACAGACTGCATCGTCACAGATTTACACAGACATTAGCGCAACTAACGAGTCAAACAGACTGCATCGTCACAGATTTACACAGACACAGACATTAACGCAACTAACGAGTCAAACAGACCGCATCGTCACAGATTTACACAGACACAGACATTAACGCAACTAACGAGTCAAACAGACCGCATCGTCACAGATTTACACAGACACAGACATTAACACAACTAACGAGTCAAACAGACTGCATCGTCACAGATTTACACAGACACAGACATTAACACAACTAACGAGTCAAACAGACTGCATCGTCACAGATTTACACAGACACAGACATTAACACAACTAACGATTCAAACAGACTGCATCGTCACAGATTTACACAGACACAGACATTAACACAACTAACGAGTCAAACAGACCGCATCGTCACAGATTTACAACAAATAGCCTAATTCACTGGTGGTGACGAAGTGTGTGTCTCCAGCAGAGAGTAACATGATCTGAAAGTTAAAAACTTCCAATGAACAACATAATGGATGCGTTTACATAATTCATCTTCCCCCTCTTCCTCCAGACTGTTTTCTCCCCTTACTCATTCAGGTACATTCGTGGAGAACATGCCTACATTTTCATTAAATATAAGAGGAAACTATGAGAGACAGAGACAGAGAGACAGAGACAGAGACAGAGAGAGAGAGAGAGAGAGACAGAGAGAGAGAGAGAGAGAGAGAGAGAGAGAGAGAGAGACAGAGACAGAGAGAGACAGAGACACAGAGAGAGAGAGAGACAGAGAGAGAGAGAGAGAGAGAGAGAGAGAGAGAGACAGAGAGAGAGCGAGACACAGAGAGAGAGAGAGAGAGGCAAGAGAGCATATACAGTAGGTATACATGTTGAAAGTATGGGAGAGAATGAGAGGGGGGGGGGGAGAAACCTCCAGACTAGTCGACAAGCATCATCGCACAGAGACGGGTCGTTTCAGCAAGCCATGACACCCAACATCTCAGATTGTTCTGAAATACTTTATGTAGTTAGAAACAGATAAATTAGTAGCTAGAAACAGATCAGTGTTACAGAAAAATTATTTTGATGAAATATTTATCTAACGAATGCAGATATGCATCTGTTGGTCACAGATCTTTTTTTTAAGTAAGGGCGTGGATCAGAAAACCAGTCTGTGTCTGGTGTTAACACCATTTGCCTCATGCATCTCCTTCTTGATCAGGCTGGTGATTGTGGCCTGTGGAATGTTGTCCCGCTCCTCTTCAATGGCTGTGCGAAGTTGCTGGATAGTGGCAGGAACTGGAACATGCTGTCATACATGTCGAACCAGAGCATCCTAAACATGCTCAATGGGTGACATGTCTGATGAGTATGCGGCCCATGGAAGAGCTGGGACAGGAATTGTGTACAGATCCTTGTGACATGGGGCTGTGAATTATCATGCTGAAACATTGAAGTGATGGCGACGGATGAATGGCATGACAATGGGCCTCAGGATCTCATCACGGTATCATGTGCATTCTAAGTTCCATCGATAAAATACAATTGTGTTCGTTGTTCGCAGCTTATGCCTGCCCATACCATAACCACACCGCCACCATGGAGCACTTCGTTCACAACGTTGACATCAGCAAACAACTCTCCCACACAACGCTATCCACGTCATCTGCCATCTGTCCAGTACAGTTGAAACCGGGATTAACCTGTGAAGAGCACACTTCTCCAGCATTCCAGTGGCCATCGAAGGTGAGCATTTGCACACTGAAGTCGGTTACGACACCGAACTGCAGTCAGGTCAAGACCCTGGTGAGGACGACGAGCATGCAGATGACCTTCCCGTAGATGGTGTCTGACAGTTTGTGCAGAAATTCTTCAGTTGTGCAAACCCACAGTTTCATCAGCTGTCCAGGTGGCTGGTCTCAGATGAGGTGAAGAAGCTGGATGTGGAGGTCCTGGGCTGGCGTGGCTACACATGGTCTGTGGTTGTGAGGCCAGTTGGACATACTGTCAAATTCTCTAAAACGACATTGAGGCGGCTTATGGTAGTTAAATGAACATTTAATTATCTGGCAACAGCTCCGATGGACATTCCTGCAGTCAGCAGCCAATTGCACAATCCCTCAAAACTTGAGACATCTGTGGCATTGTGTTGTTTGATAAAAGTGCAAATTTTAGAGTGGCCTTTTATTGTCCCCAGTACAAGATGCACCTGTGTAATGATCATGCCATTTAATCAGCTTCTTGATATGCCACACCTGTCAGGAGGATGGATTATCTTGGCAAAGGAGAAATACTCACTAACAGGGATGTAAACAAATTGTGTGCGTATGGAACATTTTGGGAATCTTTTATTTCAGCTCATAAAACATGGGACTAACACTGTACATGTTGCGTTTATATTTTTGTTCAGTATATAAGTAACATCATTGAGTTACACAACCCATTTTTATATTTTAGGATGGTTTGGACATAAAGTGAAAAATGCTAATATAGTCACATTCAACTCGCATTGGATTTGTGACAAAAATACTAAAAAGCATTTGAAACATTGGCCAGGTAAACAAAACCAAAGCATGGGGTGCTGTCATACCTGGTCCATAGCAGTGTTCATTTTGGCTCAAATCTTGGTCCAAGTGCCCAAGTCTGAGTCCACATTAACTCAAAATAAAGTTATTTACACAGTGAGATAGTGTAGTGGCAAGAGGAATTTAGTCAATAAACTGAACAAGGTGTAGCCTTAACAAATGGTTAATGGTCCGGTCCGCAAGAAGCCTAGTTTTAGACCGGCCCGCAATATGTTTTATGAATGTAAAATGTGGCACACCAACGCACAAAAAAAAACTTTGCACCAGTATTATGTGTCATATCTTTGGAACTGTAATCTCTCAAGCCCTTTTCACTAAGAAAAAGAGGGAGACTTGGCTACTTTGGCTACAGAACCTGGCTATGAAATGCAGTAGGGAACGTGGGAAGTTTGGGCGAGACTACAAATTCAAAGACGCCCTACTTTTCTATACTCAAGGGAGGGAAAAACATGGCTAGACTGTTGTTTTACTATTAAACTCTAGACTGCTATTGTTTTTACTTTCATGAAGCAGCTTGTGTTTCTTAACCAGGGTAGCTAACTAGAAGGCTGGTGGTGACTGGTTAGCTATGGCGAAGCAAGTGAGTCACCTACGCGATGTGTATAATTGGAAGCGGAGCCTGTCTGCCCACACTCATCGCTTGCTCCCCGCAGCTCACCAGCTGATGTAGGGTGTGTGTGTGTCTCGGGTGTGGCGCGTCGTTCCCACTACTGAACACAACTGCGCTGTGCATCTGTGCTGCTAATATTAATTTTATTAATATTATTATTTTATATTTTATTAATAATATTATTAATATTATTAACAGTCCACTTAGAAGTCTGATTTTAGATACAGAGAATTTTGTCTTGTCTCGTTTTAGTAAACTGAAATGAAAAATCTTTTTCATTAAGTTATAGTTTTTTCTGGGTCTATTTAGTCAGTTATAGTCTCGTCATTTGCAACTGAAAAATAGGTTTGATGAATATTTTAGTCACTATTTTTGTTGACAAAATTAGCACTAGTCCATAGACCGCTTACAGGGTAAGAAAACCAATATGTAATTTTGTAATTTGGGTGAACTACCCCTTTAACAATGTGGCGGATTCTTAAAAAAAACAATAACCTACTAGCAGGAACAGCACCATCTAGTGGTAAGAACGTGGTAATATCAGGATGTAGGAAGGGACATAAACCCAACAACTTCAATTACTAATTTCTCTGATCAGGGGAAAAAAACATCACCAAAATCACTGAGAATACATTCCATAGGGTGAAGAAACAATACTCAGAGCCACAGCTCCATAACTTGATGTTGAGATTTACATTTTACATTTTTAGTCATTTAGCAGACACTCTTAACCAGAGCGACTTACAGTAGTGAATGCATACATTTCATACATTTCTTTTCCGTACTGGTCCCCCGTGGGAATCGAACCCACAACCCTGGCGTTGCAAACACCATGCTCTACCAACTGAGCCACACGTGACCTGTATAGGATTGGCGTGGGGTGTGGTTCTCTGGTTGGCTTTTGACAATTTCTTTGGAAAAAATGTAAGTCCAAATCGGATAAACCGTCTACCCGAAACGTTTGACCCAAGTTAAACAATTTAAAGGCAATGCTACCAAATATTAATTGAGTGTATGTAAACTTCTGACCCACTGGGAATGTGATGAAAGAAATAAAAGCTTAAATAAATCATTCTCTCTACTATTATTCTGGTGATTCTAATTGACCTAAGACAGGGAATTTTTACTAGGATTAAATGTCAGGAATTGTGAAAAACTGAGTTGAAATGTATTTGGCTTAGGTGTATGTAAACTTCAGACTTCAACTGTACATAAAATGCACAGTTTGAGCTACTCCAGGAAGTGATGTTGCAGGCTAGCTCAGTGCCGCCCCCTCTCACTGAGTAACTCAAGTTGAACGCCGACTGGGGTACTGCAGACTGCCATTAGCAACAAAATTATCCTTATAACTTCTTCTGTGTGCGAATTTAAATTAATACTTTCCAGGACATACATCTGCTGTATTAGAAGCAATTATATTGTTACCATTATTTTCTTTAAAAAAATGGTTTATTTACATGAAGATTGCCATTATCCCATTCACTATAATGGGGGATCCTGTTTTCTGCAAACAATGCCTGCAGCACTGCGGTCGGCCTTGAACTGCTGTGGCTTCAATGAGGGTGCAGTCGTTCTCCCCTTGTGTAGACAGATGGTAGTGGGGGCCTTCTGTTCACTTCTCTTATTGCTCTAGCAGCAGAAGAATGTCCCCTGCTGAGAATGCTTTTCCCATAAAGTAGTCCAACCACATTTTCCACTAATCCTGTAAAAGAGACTGCTTCCGTTATTAGAACACACAGATAAACTACAAACATACTCTGTCCCCTAGGCTTGTATTAAACACACTGTCTGCTAGCACACAGGGAGAACATTAAGGTTACAGTGGTGCAGGAGGAGACAAGCTTTTAAATGGTTCTACTGTTGAAGATTTTAACTGGTTCTACTGTTGAAGCTTTTAACTGGTTCTACTGTTGAAGCTTTTAACTGGTTCTACTGTTGAAGATTTTAACTGGTTCTACTGTTGAAGCTTTTAACTGGTTCTACTGTTGAAGCTTTTAACTGGTTCTACTGTTGAAGCTTTTAACTGGTTCTACTGTTGAAGCTTTTAACTGGTTCTACTGTTGAAGCTTTTAACTGGTTCTACTGTTGAAGCTTTTAACTGGTTCTACTGTTGAAGCTTTTAACTGGTTCTACTGTTGAAGCTTTTAACTGGTTCTACTGTTGAAGCTTTTAACTGGTTCTACTGTTGAAGCTTTTAACTGGTTCTACTGTTGAAGCTTTTAACTGGTTCTACTGTTGAAGCTTTTAACTGGTTCTACTGTTGAAGATTTTAACTGGTTCTACTGTTGAAGCTTTTAACTGGTTCTACTGTTGAAGCTTTTAACTGGTTCTACTGTTGAAGCTTTTAACTGGTTCTACTGTTGAAGATTTTAACTGGTTCTACTGTTGAAGCTTTTAACTGGTTCTACTGTTGAAGCTTTTAACTGGTTCTACTGTTGAAGATTTTAACTGGTTCTACTGTTGAAGATTTTAACTGGTTCTACTGTTGAAGATTTTAAGCTTTTAACTGGTTCTACTGTTGAAGCCCTTAACTGGTTCTACTGTTGAAGCTTTCACTGGTTCTACTGTTCCAAGCGTTTAACTGGTTCTACTGTTCCAAGCGTTTAACTGGTTCTACTGTTCCAAGCGTTTAACTGGTTATTCTGTTCTGTTGAATCTTAACTGGTTCAACTGTAGTTCTGCTACCTGTGTGGTTTGAAGAGTTGGGTTTGTATGATGAACTGCAGTCCCATCATAACTGCTCAGCACTACCTATGGTGATAATTTACCCGTTATCACCATCATAATCTTACCACACGGTTAAAGTGAGGCATCTAAATCACCACTAAAAAAATACAGAGCCCTTAGAAGTTAAATGAGCAAAGGCGGTATGAGGAAAGAGAGAAGAGCTGGAGAGAGACAGAGGAGGGCATCTCATTAAAGCAGCTCTTTTAACTGAGTTATTTTAAATGACAGCGCAACCAAACGCGGATTACACGCGAGGATAATCCGTCTGTGCTGTGGCACCGCTATCTTGGAACTGTTCTGGGGAGCGCAAGCGCGCGGAGAAACGCCATTCATCTTCAGCGGAGGGAGAGCGCGAGATGGGCACGCGGATGAAAAGATTCGCACTAAATATGGAAGGGGACGCAGGAAGAAGAACATGTTTTAAAAGGGGATTAGCGAGAGCATGGGAGAGTGTGAATGTGCTCCGAGGGAGGCATGATCCCTGAAGAAATAAAATAAACATAAATGGGTATAAGCTATAATGAATACGATTTCACACACCTGTTTGACGTTGATGAATTGCCTGCAAACATTGTCATCCAATTCATTTCAATGGGTAGCCTGAATCTAGTCTACTTTCCAAGAATTACACCAGAAATGTTGTAAAACACCCTATGAAAAAAAGTTACTTTTTATTTGTGGTGATTTACAAACAATGAAACATTATGAAAAACGCCAAAAGGGGGCCAACGTGCGCCTGTGGGTTTTTTGTGCACCTTTCCCTCCTGCATGCTCAGGGCACGTGGCGAACTGCTGGTGCCCGTTATAACAATGGCAGTTTAGCAAACAGGAAAAGACAGATCGCTTACGCACCGAATCACACTCTCGCACATTTCTCTGCTCTCTTTCCATCTCTCCAGCTGCGCTTGACACAATTTACTCTGTCACGCATATCTGGGCTTGAGCCCTGCCAGAGAGTGTGGCGTGATTGGAATACTATCCACAAATAGTGGATAAATCAATATCATACAGCGGATAAGAAACGTGTACAGGTCTTGGCAGAACGTATAACCTATTGTAGAACATTGATCAGGTGTTAATCAACCGTTATTAACTGTTGTGACCAGAACTTGTGCTATGGCCAATAACGAACCCATGTAAGGGATCCTTCTATAGACAATCCATAACTTCTCCCCTCTCTTTCTAAAAAGTGTACTCTGTACAGTTGAGCCTACACACGTCTCATAAACAATCTTTCCCAATAGTTTCTTTTATCTTAGAGGCCCCAGATAGATGCTGCCAGTAGACCTACAACATTAATAAGTGATGAGAATACTTTCCGTTTCATCTAGGATAAGAACAACACCCGTGAACCTTGCCCTACATTTCCATTCCATCATAATACACAAATGTAACTCGTTTTCAGAGAGCTGAGACAAACAACAAAACATAAACATACCCGTTTGGATGTTATCACGGGCAGAGAAGTCGAACCCAGTCAGGACACATGGGCAAGCAATGAGCTCATGTGGTTACACCAATACACCAACACACAAACAAACCCTCACACTCTTTCTGGGGTAAATGTGACCTCGGTATGTTTCTCTGTGCGCCTATCTGTCAATCCATAGTCGTCAATGAGATCACCGCGGTTGAAGAGGCACTACCCGCCGTTAAGATCATGCTGCTCCGCTAACCGGAAATCCGAATCCTCCCTCTGACAACTGTACAGTACTGTATTCCTCCCTAAACCCGTGATATCAACTCCTCACACACACTCCGTTCTCTTCTCCCTGCTCACTCCCTCTGTGTGTTTGAGAGCGTCGGCACGGTCTACCCTTATATGCTTCTCTCCTCCCTCTGCTTATTGAACCTTCGCTACAGTTGCAGAAGGCTGATTTCACCAGCAGGGAAGGAAGCGCAATAGTATGAGTGAAGAGGAAGCCACAAAGAGAGAATAAAATGGCAAGCTCAATTACTCAATTAGAAATGCCATAAGGGCATGTTATAGCAAGTGCTGTAGGTCTGTTTTAGCACTTGATCATGACTCAGTTTCATTACACATAAGTGTCACTGGACAAAGGCGTCTTCTGTACAGGGGAGTTTTGAGCCCCAACACTCCGTCTGAACATTAACACGCATTGGTTGTGGAAGGGTTTGGAAGCATAAGAATCTTTATTTTCAGGGGTCTCCAGGCATAAGTGACATACAGGGATAATACAGTAAGAACGGGCCATGTTCTGAATTCTGTCGCTGTACATTTCAAAAGTTCTTAACAAATAGTAATATGGACTACCTCGCTCATTAATATCTTAATAGAAATTACGAATTGCCTCTTATCCACTCGTCGTCCCCTTATGCCATAGTGTGTCCATCTCAATTGTCAGTCGAAACCACGTGTTTAAGCAAGTCAGCCATATCAGCTGTGTTTTTTAAAAGGCAGTAAATTAGTCTGAATGAACAGTTTCCCTCCCAGACAAGGCTCCGCTGATAGCCAGGTGTAGCAGCGGTAAAATGTTGGGACAGCTTTATGTAGGCCCTAACAGTTTGTGAGCACCGTTTGTCAGTTATAGTGCAATTAATGTATTTTTTTGTGTTGTGTTGTGTAGTGTAGTGGCTTTACTGTCATGCATAATAAATCTGAGTTCGCACGACCAAGATTTACATGCTAAAATCGCCGCTGGACAGTTTTTTGGGGGGGGAATTCAGGGTCAACTTACTGTTGAGTTAGAATACACAAGGTGCAAGGTCGAAAATTGGTTGAGCATCAGAAGTTTTTCTATTGTTATGTCAGTCACAGAACATGTAAAGTCCTTGGACTATAAGGAGCACGTTAGGTTGCTTTTGTCCTTTATTTCACTGTCTGGAAATTGAGTGTGTGGGGCATTGTCTGGGTTCAGTCAGTCATGGACAGAAGAGATGTTGATAGAGTCAAAGCATGTGCATGTTGATGGGTTTGTATGGAAGTTGTCCGGGGTTCGTGTTAGGCGTGGATCACCGTTATAAATTCATATTTCATAAAGCCTATCAGACTACTCCATAATTCAGAGCAGCCTGTCTGAAGGGGGTAGCCCCCCCCCCCCCCCAGGGAGCATAGGTACACTAGCATACTGCTGTCTGACAAAATGGTCTGTGACCAGAAGAGTCTGATTTGCCTTGACAGAAAAGCAGCTGTGACCAACCAGCAGCCACTTTTGGGGTGTATGCCAAATCAGGGAAGGACTAACCTGAACTTGCCCAATAATAAAATGTTAGTTTTTGTTGCAAAGCATTTTGCTAAGTGTGCACTAACAAAACCACCCCGGGTTACAAATTGTGTGGAATAGATCAAACAGCGTACCTTCCCCAAAGCTGACTTAAGTTAGGTCCAGGTCATACTTCAATTTAGCTTTGACCATAAAGGAATCGTAAGGCATGTCTGCTCTTTGGATCACACTCTGGGTCTTGACCAACCAATTTCAGATGGCAACCAGTCCACAGTGAAGACAGGAGCACTTCTGTGCAACGTTAGACAGAAAAATACTTCAGACAGTGTACTCATCTGGGAAATAAAGCTCCAAGGGTCATGGATGGGGGAGAAATGTCCACTTGAAAATTGGACTGATGGTATACAGTATAACAGTCAAGAAACAATTACAGCTTTCAGTAAAGTACAAGTGTGTGATTACTTAATTCAAATTTATTTGTATATATATTTTTTTAAACAAAATAAATCCAAACCTTAAATTGTCAACATGAACCCCTCAACAAGAACCCCTCAACAAGAACCCCTCAACAAGAACCCAACTTAAACCAGTACAGTGATCTAGAAAAGCTCTAACCATCACATTCCCATCAACATGATTAGATTCCTTTAAGATCAATGGCTAGGTTACGTCCCAAACGTTATTCCATATATAGTGCACTACTTTCGACCGGAGAAGTAGTGCACGATAAGCAATAGGGTGCCATTTTAAACAACCTTGGGTACCAAACAGCATGGGTCACAGCAGGAGAATTGACAAAGAAAACTAAACCAAGAGATCCATGACCAGGTACAACTATGCATGTCGAGGGTACATTTAGAAGCGGTTTTCCAGGGCAGGCAAAACCTTAGTCCATATACACCTGGGCAAAACGCTGGATGGTTACTGATGTGAAATCCCACCCAGTTAACGCATCGGCCTGAAACGTGATTACACTGAAGATGGTGTTAGTACATCAGGGTTATCATTAATGAAATCAAAATGACACCATCTCAAAAAAAACAAAACTCTTATAAAACACACTGTGGTCAAAATCAGTGCAACAATTTCTCTCTCAATAAAGTGAACTTCAAACTGTAGTGATGGACACATTGCTTTTAGTTATGTCCTTAATTTGAGTGAATTAAAACAGGTTTCCCGACACAGGCTGCATTATAAAGTAGTTTACCAACACCTTCAGGGGAAATTGACAGTGATTTTCCTCTTGGAAGAGGAAGAGCTGGAACAGTCCAAGTCAATTCCCCAAATGGCACCCTATATAATTCACTACTTTTGATCAGGGCCCTAGTCAAAAGTAATGCACTAAATAGGGAACAGGGTGCCATTTGGGACGTAACCTAAGAAACATTGACCAGTGCCACAATAAAAGGATCCATAACTTTAGAAACAGCAACACTCGAGATATCAGTGCATCCAAATTCTAAATAAACAAAAATATTTTCAATAAATCCCTCATAACAGAAAAGCAGGCAGGCACTTGGAATTCAGTGATGGAAAACTAAATAAAATGGTGACTAAAGTAGCTTATGAAGACAGGAACAAAAAAAATAGTACCTGAAAAATGTGTTAGTGTTGTGCCCAATGCTGCCCTCATAACAATTCAACACACTAGTTTATCTTAAATGGAAGGAGTATGGGGATGGAACGTGAATTAATAAAGGGAAAGTTAATCGATCTCACTATTCTAAAGATGAATTTACTGTATTACAAATCTATGTACAGAGAGGCCCCGCTAAAAGCTTAAACCCAAACAAACCGACATTAAAATAATTTCAACATAAATAGTACAAAATAAAATATAAATATGCACAGGTGAGCGTAAAAGTCTCTTTTTGGTTTGGGACAATCAAAAAACCCATCAAAAACCACAAACTACAAAAAAAAAAAAAAAGTGACACCACACGTTGCCTTGTTATGAAAATGCTGAATCACCAAAATTACTTCCTCTCTTCCCTGCGTGACAGTGGTTGAGGTGATTTAAAAGCGGTCCAAACCCCAGGACCGTGGTCCTAGCCAAGCCAATCATGGAGCACAGTCACAGTGACCACGCCCATCAGGTGCAAGTGTTGAGCCGCCACGGTCGGTGTTAAAATGGGTCTCAAAGCGAGTGAGGGAGGGATGTCAGGGAGAGAAAGCATCCTGGTAATGTACATTTTGAAAGTTTGTTGCTTCTAGCGCTCCAAAGGCCAGGATGTCATCTAGTCGCAGTGCAAACTGGCACACATCACCCCCTGTGGTGGACAGAAAACATTCAGCCAACCATCAGCTAGGATTATTAGGGCTATTTCAATTCAATTTTTTGATTCCACGTGTCCTCTCTCCTTTTCAAGACCCATTGGATGAGACGGTCAGAGGTCCCTCCCCTCTGACCGTCCAAACCAATGGGTTGGGAAGTAGGCGATTCTTTCCTTTAGTTGTCAGACTGTGGACAGTTCTAATATCTCAATTGGTCTTTTCCCAATTCCTCGCATTCTCTCTCCTCAAATTGCATTCAGAATGACCTTGGGTCCATCTCCTCCAATACTGTTGAGAAAGAAGCGAGGAATCGCGGGAAGACAAATTGAGGACTGTCCACAGTCTGACAACGAGAGGACAGAAGGTTCTTCAGGATGGACAGATTGTCATCATCCATAACAGACAGACAATGCTTCTTTAAAAAAAAAATGCAGACAATTCACTTTGAGCATTCAAATCAGCACTTAACACCACAATCACTAAATACTAAAATCTTTGTGAGAAGAAATTGCTGTAGACTGGAGGTAGAGAACAGTTGAGAAGAGTTGTAAGAACAATGAAGATATGGTCAGTGTGGGGTCGGTGTGTGTATGGGCACCTGGTACAACGGGGGGGGGGGGTCAATGTGTGTATGGGCACCTGGTACAGCGGGGGGGGGGTCAGTGTATGGGCACCTGGTACAGCGGGGGGGGGGTCAGTGTATGGGCACCTGGTACAGCGGGGGGGGGGGGTGTCAGTGTATGGGCACCTGGTACAGCGGGGGGGTGTTAGTGTGTGTATGGGCACCTGGTACAGCAGGGGGGGGGGGGGGGGTTGTGCAATGTACAGCAATATTTAGACTTAGGGATGCCACCCGTTTGATAAAATACGGAACTGTTCCGTATTTCACCGAAAGAATAAACGTTTCGGTTTCGAAATAATAGTTTCCGGATTTGACCATATTAATGACCTAAGGCTCGTATCTGTGTGTTTATTATATTATAATTAAGCCTATGATTTGATAGAGCAGTCTGAGCGGTGGTAGGCAGCAGCAGGCTCGTAAGCATTCATTCAAACTTTGCTGTGTTTGCCAGCAGCTCTTATCAATTATTGATCACAGCGCTGTTTATGACTTCAAGGCTATCAACTCCTTAGATTAGGCTGGCAATACTAAAGTGCCTATTAGAACATCTAATAGTCAAAGGTATATGAAATACAAATGGTATAGAGAGAAATAGTCGACGCGTCATAATTCCTATAATAACTGCAACCTAATATTTCTTTAGTGGGAATATTGAACCACCAGCTTTCATATGTTCTGAGCAAGGAACATAAACGTTAGCTTTTTTACATGGCACATATTGCACTTTTACTTTCTTCTCCAACACTGTTTATGCATTATTTAAACCAAATTGAGCGTGTTTCATTATTTGAGACTAAATAGATTTTATATATTATATTAAGTTAAAATAGAAGTGTTCATTGTTCATTCAGTATTGTCGTAATTGTCATTATTTCATACACACACACACACACACACACTGCTCAAAAAAATAAAGGGAACACTTAAACAACACAATGTAACTCCAATTCAATCACACTTCTGTGAAATCAAACTGTCCACTTAGGAAGCAACACTGATTGACAATACATTTCACATGCTGTTGTGCAAATGGAATAGACCACAGGTGGAAATTATAGGCAATAAGCAAGACACCCCCAATAAAGGAGTGGTTCTGCAGGTGGAGACCACAGACCACTTCTCAGTTCCTATGCTTCCTGGCTGATGTTTTGGTCACTTTTGAATGCTGGCGGTGCTTTCACTCTAGTGGTAGCATGAGACGGAGTCTACAAACCACACAAGTGGCTCAGGTAGTGCAGCTCATCCAGGATGGCACATCAATGCGAGCTGTGGCAAGAAGGTTTGCTGTGTCTGTCAGCGTAGTGTCCAGAGCATGGAGGCGCTACCAGGAGACAGGCCAGTACATCAGGAGACGTGGAGGAGGCCGTAGGAGGGCAACAACCCAGCAGCAGGACCGCTACCTCCGCCTTTGTGCAAGGAGGAACAGGAGGAGCACTGCCAGAGCCCTGCAAAATGACCTCCAGCAGGCCACAAATGTGCATGTGTCTGCTCAAACAGTCAGAAACAGACTCCATGAGGGTGGTATGAGGGCCCGACGTCCACAGGTGGGGGTTGTGCTGACAGCCCAACACCGTGCAGGACGTTTTGCATTTGCCAGAGAACACCAAGATTGGCAAATTCGCCACTCGCCTGTGCTCTTCACAGATGAAAGCAGGTTCACACTGAGCACGTGACAGACGTGACAGAGTCTGGAGAAGCCGTGGAGAACGTTCTGCTGCCTGCAACATCCTCCAGCATGACCGGTTTGGCGGTGGGTCAGTCATGGTGTGGAGTGGCATTTCTTTGGGGGGCCGCACAGCCCTCCATGTGCTCGCCAGAGGTAGCCTGACTGCCATTAGGTACCGAGATGAGATCCTCAGACCCCTTGTGAGACCATATGCTGGTGCGGTTGGCCCTGGGTTCCTCCTAATGCAAGACAATGCTAGACCTCATGTGGCTGGAGTGCGTCAGCAGTTCCTGCAAGAGGAAGGCATTGATGCTATGGACTGGCCCGCCCGTTCCCCAGACCTGAATCCAATTGAGCACATCTGGGACATCATGTCTCGCTCCATCCACCAATGCCACGTTGCACCACAGACTGTCCAGGAGTTGGCGGATGCTTTAGTCCAGGTCTGGGAGGAGATCCCTCAGGAGACCATCCGCCACCTCATCAGGAGCATGCCCAGGTGTTGTAGGGAGGTCATACAGGCACGTGGAGGCCACACACACTACTGAGCCTCATTTTGACTTGTTTTAAGGACATTACATCAAAGTTGGATCAGTCTGTAGTGTGGTTTTCCACTTTAATTTTGAGTGTGACTCCAAATCCAGACCTCCATGGGTTGATACATTGGATTTCCATTGATTGTTTTTGTGTGATTTTGTTGTCAGCACATTCAACTATGTAAAGAAAAAAGTATTTAATAAGATTATTTCTTTCATTCAGATCTAGGATGTGTTGTTTAAGTGTTCCCTTTATTTTTTTTGAGCAGTATATATATATATATATATATATAAAAATAAATAAAAGGCTGATTAATCGGTATCTGTTTTTTTTGGTCCTCCAATAAATCGGTGTTGAAAAATCATAATTGGTCAACCTCCATCCTATACCCTCCTTTTTCTTTATCTCCAGTAGTTTCCACAACTAAGTCAAACGTCTTCCACAGATCTGACTTCCCCTTTCCCCCGAGCAACCAGTAAACATTCGCCCATTTCCAGTTTATTTTTCACGTCCTCTGCATCCATTTTGCTGTCACGTGTTACTGGGTTGGGAGTTTGTTATAGCCAATTTATTGACGTGAATATGATAGGCTATAGGTCAGGCCCATTTTTTTTATATTAAAACCTTTAACAAGGCAAGTCAGTTAAGAACAAATTCTTATTTTCCAATTACGGCCTACCCCAGCCAAACCCTCCCCTAACACGAACGACGCTGGGCCAATTGTGCACCGCCCTATGGGACTCCCAATCATGGACGGTTTTGATACAGCCCGATTTCGAACCAGGGTCTGTAGTGACGACTCTAGCAATGAGATGCAGTGCCTTAGACCGCTGTGCAACTCGGGAGCCCTATTGGTCACATGCATGCGATGCTTACATGTAGAGGGTTGAGGGAATGTTTTTTCTAAACAAATGAGGGATTTCGGTAACAGAACTTTCAGTCAGAAACAACAAACTAAATGGCTGAAATGATGTAGCAGCTTCAGCACAGACAGCGCAATAAACACTTCCTGTGGTGCCTTTTCTCTGCAGTAGGGAGGAGAGAGACAACGTGCACCAGTCACACAGACCCCCTTTTTTTTTTTAACAGTGTGACCATCGGGCTCTGAGTAATTTGTGTGTCTTAATTATTTAATCAAACCATGTGCTTAAAGCTTCAGTCAATCTAGGTGCATATGTAGTTGGTTTTATTCAAACACAGGGTGTTTGTCTATATGGAAAAATAAGTAAAAAAAAGACCAATCGATTGATCAAAAGAACAGGACGACTCGGTCGACCAAGATTTTCTTTTGTCGGGGACAACCCTAGCGGGAGGGTCAGGGTGTGTGTATGCGCTCACCTGGTACAGGAGGGTCAGTGGGCTACAGCAGAGTCAGCAGAGTCTGGACTCCACAGTCCACAAAGTTCTGGAAACGGGGCACCACATCACATCAAATAATGAGCCGGCTGAAACAACCACAGTGAACCTTAACACAGGAGCTATTACTGCAAAAACACCCTTGGAGAAAATCAGTCATCCTTAGCCTACACATGAATTACTGATACAAACTGTACTGTTTGTGCTCTCAAAGGACTCACACCAACACTGCCACCCAGTGGCCATTACTTGACTAGCCGACAATACAGATGGTACAAACATTACAATCAGTTCAAATAAAATGACATATCTGGTCATGCATTCTTAACAGTAACTAAAAAGATAGACAGTCATTCAGAAGACGTGAGCGTCACCTGGTTGACAAGCCGTGTCCTCTGCTCCCCCGTCCAGTGTGGAGAGGCGTACTGGGAGAGGAGAGAGCAGTCGGTCAAAGGTCAGACATACAGGAACACATAAGCATCCTTTTATTCCTCCACTGGGAATATGGAGGATGTGGAGCAGGTGGGACAGTATCATGCTATGGTACAGTATGTCAGATGTATGTGGGTGGTCTATGCATCTAGCGTTTCACGCCTGTATATTATATTGTTGATGCTCAATGTGTCATGTTGTATTGCGCGTTTCCTACAGGGGACAATAGTTGTTTTATTAATACGTTCTCTGCCTGTAGTGTGTGTGTGTGTGTGTGTGTTTACCTGGTACGCGTAGGCGGTTTGTGAGTAGCTCATGGGCATCTGTGGCATCATGACTCCTTGAAGGCCATTATACGAGTAAGGCTGAGAAAAGAGGGGAAAAAATGAATATATATTATATATACACGTAGTCTCTTCCCTCAGTGTAAGATTTAAGATGGTCAACTGTGTAGTTTTCTTGGGCCATGTTTAGCAGAGCACAGCGTTGTGGAATGTTATGTAGAAAAAAAACATGCCTCTGATATCTAGAATAAGGAGTCCCATCAGCTCTATTCAGACATTTCTATTTGCAATGTCCAGTGTTTGCCTACTGAACATGGTGGGCAGGTGCACTTTTGGGACCACTATTAGTCCAAAAGTGTGAACTGATCCAAGCCCATTTTCAATTCAAAACTTTATTTGTCACATGCGCCAAATACAACCAGTGTAGACCTTACCATGAAATGCTTACTTTCAAGCATTTAATCAACAGTGCAGTTCAAGAAGAGTTAAGAAAACATTTACTAAATAGACTAAAGTAAAAAAATAAATAATACAAAGTAACACAATAAGAATAATGAGGCCATATACAGGGGTACCGAGTCAGTGTGCGGGGGTACAGGTTAGATGAGGTAATTTGTACATGTAGGTGGGGTGAAATGACTTTGCATAGATAACATACAACAAGCAGCAGCACTGTACAAAAGGGAGGAGGGGGGGGGGGGGGTCAAAGTAAATGGTCCTGTGGAGATTTTTATTAATGGTTCAGCAGATCTTATGGCTTGGGGGTAGAAGCTGTTGAGGAGCCATTTGGTGCTAGACTTGGCGCTCCGGTACTGCTTGCCATGCGGTAGCAGAGAAAACCGTCTATAACTTGGGTGACTGGAGTCTGACAATTTTAAGGGCTTCCCTCTGATACCGCCTGTTATATACAGTTGAAGTCAGAAGTTTACATACACTTAGGTTCGCGTCATTAAAACTCATTTTTCAACCACTCCACAAACTTCGTGTTAACAAACTATAGTTTTGGCAAGTTGGTTAGGACATTTACTTTGTGCATGACAACTCATTTTCCCAACAATTGTTAACAGACAGATTATTTCACTGTATCAAAAATCCAGTGGGTCAGAGGTTTACATACACAAAGTTGACTATGCCTTTAAACAGCTTGGAAAAATCCAGAAAATTATGTCAAGGCTTTAGAAGCTTCTGATAGGCTAATTGAGATCATTTGTGTCAATTGGAGGTGTACCTGTGGATGTATTTCAAGGCCTACCTTCAAACTCAGTGCCTCTTTGCTTGACATCATGGGAAAATCAAAAGAAATCAGCCAAGACCCCAGAAAAGAAATTGTAGGCCACAAGTCTGGTTCATCTTTGGGAGCAATTTCTAAACGCCTGAAGGTACCATGTTCATCTGTACAAACAATAGTACGCAAGTATAAACACAATGGGACCACGCAGCCGCCATACCGCTCAGAAAGGAGACGCGTTCTGTCACCTAGAGATGAACGTAGTTTGGTGCGAAAAGTGCAAATCAATCCCAGAACAGCAGCAAAGGACCTTGTGAAGATGCTGGAGGAAACAGGTACAAAAGTATCTATATCCACCGTAAAATGAGTCCTATATCGACATAACCTGAAAGACCGCTCAGCAAGGAAGAAGCCACTGCTCCAAAACCACCATAAAAAAGCCAGACTACGGTTTGCAACTGCACATGGGGACAAAGATCGTACTTTTTGGAGAAATGTCCTCTGGTCTGATGAAACAAAAATAGAACTGTTTGACCATAATGACCATCGTTATGTTTGGAGGAAAAAGGTGGAGGCTTGCAAGCCGAAGAACACCATCCCAACCGTGATGCACGGGGGTGGCAGCATCATGAGAGACTGGTGCACTTCACAAAATAGATGGCATCATGAGGGAGGAAAATTATGTGGATATATTGAAGCAACATCTCAAGACATCAGTCAGGAAGTTAAAGCTTGGCCGCAAATGGGTCTTCCAAATGTACAATGACCCCATGCATACTTCCAAAGTTGTGGCAAAATGGCTTAAGGACAACAAAGTAAAGGTATTGGAGTGGCCATCACAAAGCCCTGACCACAATCCTATAGAACATTTGTAGGCAGAACTGAAAAAGCGTGTGCGAGCAAGAGGCCTACAAGCCTGACTCAGTTACACCAGCTCTGTCAGGGGGAATGGGCCAAAATTCACCCAACTTATTGTGGGAAGCTTGTGGAAGGCTACCCATAACATTTGACCCAAGTTAAACTATTTAAAGGCAATGCTACCAAATACTAATTGAGTGTATGTAAACTTCTGACCCACTGGGAATGTGATGAAAGAAATTAAAGCTGAAATAAATGACTATTATTCTGACATTTCACATTCTTAAAATAAAGTGGTGATCCTAACTGACCTAAGACAGGGAATTTTTACTAGGATTAAATGTCAGGAATTGTGAAACTGAGTAAATTATTTGGCTAAGGTGTATGTAAACTTCCGACTTCAACTGTAGGTCCTGGATGGCAAGAAGCTTGGCCCCAGTGATGAACTGGGCCGTACACACTACCCTCTGTAGCGCCTTACGGTCAGATCCCGAGCAGTTGCCATACCAGGCAGTGAAGCAACCGGTCAGGATGCTCTTGATGGTGCAGCTGTAGAACCTTTTGAGGATCTGGGGACCCATGCAAAATCTTTTCAGTCTCCTGAATGGGAAAACGTTTTGTCCTGCCCTTTACACAACTGTCTTCGTATGTTTGGACCATGATAGTTCGTTGTGTATGTGGACGCCAAGAAACTTGAAACTCTTGACCCGCTCCACTACAGCCTCGATGTTAATGGGGGCCTGTTCGGCCCGCCTTTTGAGGGAGAGGTTGGTGTCCTGGCACCACACCGCCAGTTTTCTGACCTCCCTATAGGCCGTCTCGTCATTGTCGGTGTCGTCAGCAAACTTAATGGTGTTGGAGTCGTGTTTGGCCACGCAGTCGTGGGTGAACAGAGAGTACAGGAGGGGACTAAGTACACACCCCTGAGGGGCCCCAGTGTTGAGGACCAGCGTGGCAGACGTGTTGTGGCCTGTCAGGAAGTCCAGGATCCATCTGCTGAGGGAGGTGTTTAGTCCCAGAGTTCTTATCTTAGTTGGCACTATGGTGTTGAATGCTGAGCTGTAGTCAATGAACAGCATTCTCACATAGGTGTTCCTTTTGTCCAGGTAGGAAAGGACAGTGTGGAGTGAGATTGCGTCATTTGTGGATCTGTTGGGGTGGTATGCGAATTGGAGTGGGTCTAGGGTATCCGGGAGGATGCTGTTGATGTGATCCATGACCAGCCTTTCATAGCACTTCATGGCTACCGACGTGAGTGCTACGGGGCGGTAATCATTTAGGCAGGTTACCTTCGCTTCCTTGGGCACAGGGACTATGGTGGTCTGCTTGAAACATGTAGGTATTACAGACTCGGTCAAGGAGAGGTTGAAAATGTCAAATTTGCTTCCTGCAACTCAAACTCTAAAAAGTTCTGGGACATTGTAAAGTCCATGGAGAATAAGAACACCTCCTCCCAACTGCCCACTGCACTGAGGATAGGAAACTCTGTCACCACCGATAAGCCCACTATAATTGAGAATTTCAATAAGCATTTTTCTATGGCTGGCCATGCTTTCCACCTAACTACCCCTACTGCATTCAACAGCACTGCACCCCCCACAGCTACTCGCCCAAGCCTCCCCCATTTCTCCTTCTCCCAAATCCATTCAGCTGATGTTCTGAAAGAGCTGCAAAATCTGGACCCCTACAAATCAGTTGGGCTTGACAATCTGGACCCTTTCTAAAATTATCTGCCAAAATTATTGCAACCCCTATTACTAGCCTGTTCAACCTCTCGTGTCGTCTGAGATTCCCATAGATTGGAAAGCAGCTGCTGTCATCCCCCTCTTCAAAGGAGGTGACACTCTTGACCCAAATTGCTACAGACCTATATCCATCCTACCCTGCCTTTCTAAGGTCTTCGAAAGCCAAGTCAACAAACAGATTACCGACCATTTCGAATCCCACCGCACCCTCTCCGCTATGCAATCTGGTTTCAGAGCTGGTCATGGGTGTACCTCAGCCACGCTCAAGGTCCTAAACGACATCGTAATCGCCATCGATAAGAAACAATACTGTGCTGCCGTATTCATTGACCTGGCCAAAGCTTTTGACTCTGTTGATCACCACATCATCATCGGCAGACTCAGTAGCCTTGGTTTCTCAAACGATTGCGTCGCCTGGTTCACCAACTACTTCTCTGACAGAGTTCAGTGTGTCAAATCGGAGGGCCTGCTGTCCGGACCTCTGGCAGTCTCTATGGGGGTACCACAGGGTTCAATTCTTGGGCAAACTCTTTTCTCTGTATACATCAATGATGTCGCTCTTGCTGCTGGTGAATCTCTGATCCACCTCGACGCAGACGACACCATTCTGTATACTTCTGTCCCTTCTTTGGACACTGTTAACAACCCTCCAGACGAGCTTCAATGCCATTCAACTCTCCTTCCGTGGTCTCCAACTGCTCCTAAACACAAGTAAAACTAAATGCATGCTCTTCAATCGATCGCTGCCTGCACCTGCCCGCCTGTCCAGCATCACTTCTCTGGACGGTTCTGACTTAGAATATGTGGACAACTACAAATACCTAGGTGTCTGGTTAGACTGTAAACTCTCCTTCCAGACTCACATCAATCATCTCCAATCCAAAGTTAAATCTAGAATTGGCTTCCTATTTCGCAACAAAGCATCCTTCACTCATGCTGCCAAACATACCCTCGTAAAACTGACCATCCTACCAATCCTCGACTTCGGCGATGTCATTTACAAAACAGCCTCCAATACCCTACTCAACAAACTGGATGCAGTCTATCACAGTGCCATCCGTTTTGTCACCAAAGCCCCATATTCTACCCACCACTGCGACCTGTACGCTCTCGTTGGCTGGCCTTCGCTACATAATCGTCGCCAAACCCACTGGCTCCAGGTCATCTACAAGACCCTGCTAGGTAAAGTCCCCCCTTATCTCCGCTCACTGGTCACCATAGCAGCACCCACCTGTAGCACGCGCTCCAGCAGGTATCTCTCTGGTCACCCCTAAAGCCAATTCCTCCTTTGGCCGTCTCTCCTTCCAGTTCTCTGCTGCCAATGACTGGAACGAACTACAAAAATCTCTGAAACTGGAAACACTCATCTCCCTCACTAGCTTTAAGCACCAGCTATCAGAGCAGCTCCCAGATCACTGCACCTGTACATAGTCCATCAATAATTTAGCCCAAACTACTACCTCTTCCCCTACTGTATTTATTTATTTTGCACCATATTATTTATATTTTAACTTTGAACATTCTTCAAACTACAAATCTACCATTCCAGTGTTTTACTTGCTATACTTTATTTACTTTGCCACCATGGCCTTTTTTGCCTTTACCTCCCTTATCTCACCACATTTACTCACATTGTATATAGTCTTATTTTTTTCTACTGCATCATTGATTGTATGTTGTTTTACTCCATGTGTAACTCTGTTTTTGTATGTTGTCGAACTGCTTTGCTTTATCTTGGCCAGGTCGCAATTGTAAATGAGAACTTGTTCTCAACTTGCCTACCTGGTTAAATAAAGGTGAAATACATTTTCTTCTTTGCATATGGCCTTATAGAGTTGATTGAGAGTGGTGTTAGTGCTGGCTTCGTTCTGTGGTGGTAAATAGACAGCTACGAATAATATAGATGAGAACTCTTGGTAAATAGTGTGGTCTACAGCTTATAAGGTACTTTACCTCAGGCGAGCAATACCTCGGGACTTCCTTAACTTCTTGTGGCTTAGTGGGACGCTAGCATTTCAACACCTTCCGGTGAAATTACAGAGCGCCAAATTCAATTACTATAAATATTAAACTTTTATGAAATCACAAGTGCAATACATCAAAACAAAGCTTAACTTGTTAATCCAGCCGCCGTTTCAGGTTTCAAAAAGGCTTTACGGCGAAAACAAACCATGCGATTATCTGAGGACAGCGCCCAGCTCACAAATGCATAACAAATCACTTTCAACCTGGGAGTTGCGACACAAAAGTCAGAAATAGCGATATAATATATGCCTTACCTTCTAAGATCTTCTGTTGGCACTCCAAAAGGTCCCAGTTACATTACAAATGGTCCTTTGTTCAACAGTCCTTTTTTATATCCATAAAAACTCATTTAAGCTGGCTCGCTTTAGTCAATGATCCACTCGGTTTCCCTCCAAAATACATACAAAATGAATCCCAAACGCTACCAATAAACTTATCCAAACATGTCAATCAACGTTTATAATCAAACCTTAGGTATCCTAATACGCAAATAAACGATCAAATTTAAGACAGAATCGTTATTGTCTTTACCGGAGAAAAATACCAAAGAACACACTCATTCACGCGCTTGGAAACACTACAGCCAAAATGGGAGCCACCTAGAAAACCTACAATTTCTGGCTAATTTTTCCAAAAACCAGCTTGAAACTCTTTCTAAAGACTGTTGACATCTAGTGGATGCCCTAGGAACTGCAATTGGGCACAATTTCGCCCTATTATAAAGTGCCAGCCATCGAAATGAGTGGTAGGATGAATTTTCTTTAGGGATGGTTTGTCCTCAGGGTTTCGCCTGCCATTTCAGTTCTGTTATACTCACAGACATTATTTAAACAGTTTTAGAAACTTTATATGCATATCCTAGCTTCTGGGCCTGAGTTGCAGGCAGTTTACTTTGGGCACACTTTTCATCCAGACGTCAAAATACCGCCCCCTATCCCAAAGAAGTTAATATTAGACATTGCGCACTAGCCGTTATTGACAAAGGCACACAGCCCCACCCCTCGTCTTACCAGATGTAGCTTCTCTGTTCTGCTGGTGCATGGAAAATCTCGCCAGCTCTATATTATCCGTATCATTGTTCAGCCACATCTCGGTGAAACATGATACTGTTTTTAATGTCCCGTTGGTAGGATAATCTCAATCGTAGGTCATCAATTTTATTTTCCAATGATTGCACGTTAGCAAGAACAACGGATGGCAGAGGGAGTTCACTCGCCTACAGAATTGCAGAAAGCAGTCCGATCTGCGGCCCCTTTTCCTGAGTCTTTTCTTCAAGCAAATGACGGGGATCTGGGCCTGTTCCAGTGAAAGCAGTATATCCTTCTCGTCGGACTCATTAAAGTAAAACGTTTCTTCGAGTCCAAGGTGAGTAATCACTGTTCTGATGTCCAGAAGTTATTTCCGGTCATAAGAGACCACAGCAGCAACATTATGTACAAAATAAGTTACACAAAACGCAAAACAACAAAATAGCACAATTGGTTAGAAGAATGTAAAACATTAGTGCCAAAGAACATGGCCAGCTTGCAACAGTGTGTGTTCTTAAAGGCACCCTGGGACCTGGTCAAAAGTAGTGTACTATATAGGGAATAAGGTGTCATTTGGGACCCAGCCAGTGGCTTTGGGGTGATGACAGGGCCTTACCTGGATGTAGGGATTGCCCCCGTTGAGTACAGGTGAGGGCTGAGCCACACCCACAGGAGAGCAGCAGGTGCAGTAGATGTACTGTGAGGGGCTCATCCAGGGGACCTGACCAACCAGGTGAGACGGCATGGAACCTGGGTGGGTTAAACAAATAAACAGAATGCCAGATCTCACAATGCCTAGATGTGGTCAGCTAACCACATCATTTGATGTAGCAATTTTGATGTCTGACTGCAGTCGATGACCTGGCATGCCACCATTGGTTGATGCTATGCAACATCTGCAATGTAGTTGACCTGGAACACGTTTAGCCACAACCCAGACTTAAGCAGTGGCAATAGAGTACAAAAGACAAGGTCAAATAGCTACTACAAACACACAGATTAACAAAATGAACACAAGTGAAGCAACACTCACGTGCGCTCCTTTCCTTCATGATTGCTGGACCCAGCTTCAGTTTCCGCCCTTTAAAACTGATCTGTTGCTGCAGAGTAAACACAGTGAAGACGAAACACATTCGCTTGTGATTAGAATGAAGGCAAAGTTTAAGACTTGACTCCATTTAAGATGCATTATGTTAAATAAATGGTTCTTACTTCAACGATGGTTTCGATGTCGACATCTTCATTGAAGTAAACAAATCCATATCTACACAAAGAACGACATTGTTCCATATAAGGCAAGGTTTATTTGGATGGATAATATTGCCTTGACTAAAGCCTACTAATTTGGGACTCACCCTTTGCAGATGCCTCCGCGATAAGTGATGATTTTCACTTCCTTCACCGCGCCAAATCTCGCAAAGAAGTCCCGGATTTCATTCTCATCCACCTTAAAAAAAGGGCAATATGAGCAAGTTAGATGTTGACTTTATTGTATCCATTAGGGAATTATTTTTGGTTTAAGATCAGTTTAAATCCAGTGAGCAGGCCAAATGAACAGAGACTAGCCCAGTGAAACATTCTCACCCCCTCCAAAGCACACTTAATCATAGACAACGCAACTTCCCCATGTGGCGGCTCTGCATAATAAGTAATCAAATCAAAAGTTTATTTTTCACTTGCACAGGATACAGCAGGTGTCAACGGTACAGTGAAATGCTTACTTGCAAGCTCAGTGCAGGGGTCAATATCAACATAGAAAATTTTTAAATTTAAAATAATCAATATAAAAAAAGTCAATAAAAGTATCCATTTAAAAAATAAATCGAAATTGGAAATGCCAGCAGAAAGAACACAACAATATACACTATAGCAGTTAGTTATTCACCTTCATGTCGATTCCTCCAACAAAAAGTGTGTTTGGTGTCATTCTACCTTCAGGTAAAACATAACCATTTGACAGCTTCAGATTTAGGGATGTCTGAAATCCATCTCTCTGTTTCTGAATATCCTGGAATAAAGAGAATAAAGTAAATATTTAATTGGTCACTAGTTCATTTGCCTGGCACTTTTCTATAAGCAACAGCCTGCTGAAGAAGTTGGCAGAAAGATATCAGCCAACTACTGTAGGCATCCACTGTGGCCAGTACCCGAGTAGGCGTCAATCATCATCAGATAGATAACTTTAATCTACTGACCTAGTTAGCTAGTTAAAACACAGATGAAAGGCGTTAGCTAGCTAATATCCTGGGTGAGCTCAATCACTCGAATAGAATTTCAAAAAGGCAAGCGGGAAATCGTTGACAATCATGAGCACAATCCACTTATATTTCAGCAATCAGGATATTGTCATTGTTCCCGGCTAGGTAGCTAGTTCCCAACCACTTAATAGAAAAACTGATTCGTTCTAACAAATGTATTAATCTGTGTTAACTTCGACATATCAACGAGCTGCCTAGACAGCTTATGAACGCGTATATTTTAGTGCAAGGGCCTTGGCTAGCTAGACTAGGAAGCACGAGACAACCATCACCTGAGCTGGCAGCTAGCCATGTCAACTACCTAGCTATAAACATGCTTAACCTTGTAATAAACTGGCATATCAGCTGGTTTAATCAAGCATGCTAGTTAGTCTTTTAGATAATGACCTAGAAATGTTACTTGTAGCTTGCAAGTGCGCTAACGTCAGGGAACTTTAGCTCGCTTGTGCGAGAAATTGGACAGCGAAAAAATATCCCAGTTCGCTAACATTATCCGCGTCTCAGCAAACTGTTCACTAGACGTAGTAGAGGCCGGGCAATTCATTCATTAGTTCACTAACATATATCAATATTTTGGTTGGATCATTGCCAAATCACAAATTTAGCTAGATACTTACCATTTCTAAAACCGTTAAAACAGAATAAATTAAACACACTGCCGCGCAAACTTTCCCCGCTTCAAGTGCACGAAAAAAAAAAGTTGAAACTAATGACTGTCAAAAAGTCACGCCCAACGCGCTGACTGAACCTAATTGGGATGTTTCAAAAAGTAGACAAGGGGTGTTTTTCCGAATGTTTTTATGATCTATAATGGTTTTTACGGGTCATTTAGTTACAACTTCGCTAAAAACAGTAGGCTATTTTTTTTTTAAAGTACAATATTTAGTGGTATACACTTTTCTTGATAAATAAAGACGTCTGATATCGAGAACCTAGTTTTCAACCAACCTCCCAAATGTGAATCAATGGTGTGATACAAAATTGGGAAGTGTTTCTGTTATGAGATGCGATATGAGGTAAGTTTCACAAAGATCAAGAATGTAGCTGTTTAAAATGTGTGGAAAGTAAAAGTATATGTATCCATCCAGCTACAGCTTCATTATAAAAAAAAAAATCACAATATGACAGAAATGGAAATCAAGTCCATATTTGATTAAATATAAATCAGAGTCAGATGATGATAAATCGAGCTGCCACATATTGGTATTGCTCATGCATAGCAGGTAGAGTGCCATGCAGAGAAGGGTCTGACCGCAGCATTTGCGTTTGTTGAATTAATGGTCGTCTCATGGGGGTTAGCTATCTCTCTGCCTTCTCGCTGCCATACTCCTGATCACTACCAGATGGTGCTATTTACCTACCAGCCTTTGTTAATTACCCTCAGCTTCAGGTAGTTCACCCATATATTTATCATCCCTCTAATGCAGGATTCAGGGGAGGGTTACAGATACAATATACAAATTAACATAATTTCATATTCAGTTAATTCAGTTTCCATTTATTATTTTCCATTTGTTATTTTCCACATATATGTACCTGTAAACTTTTTTTGGAAGGTACCGTACATAAATACACTGAACAAAAATAAAAACTCAACATGTAAAGTGTTGGTCCCATGTTTCATGAGCTGAAATAAAAGATCCCAGAAATGTTCCATACGCACAGAAAACGTATTTCTCTCAAATTTTGTGCACACAATAAGTTTACATCCGTGTTAGTGAACATTTCTCATTTGCCAAGATAAACCATCCACCTGACAGGTGTGGTATATCAAGAAGCTGATTAAACAGCATTATCATTACACAGGTACACCTTGTGCTTGGGACAATAAAAGGCCACTCTAAAATGTGCAGTTTTGTCACACAACACAGAATCACAGATGTCTAAAGTCTTGAGGGAGCGTGCAATTGAATTTCCATAGGATGTAATGTTCTGAAACAAAGTTGAAAATGTGCCAGTTCTTCCATGGCCTACATACTCACCAGACATGTCACCCAATGAGTATGTGTGGGATGCTCTTGATCGACGTGTACGACAGCGTGTTCCAGTTCCTGACAATATCCAGAAACTTCGCACAGCTATTGAAAACGAGTGGGACAACATTCCACAGGACACAATCAACAGCCTGATGAACTCTATCAAATCAAATGTTATTTGTCACATGCCCGAATGCAACAGGTGTAGATCTTACAGTGAAATGCTTACTTACAAGCCCTTAACTAACAATGCAGTTTTAAGAAAATACCGTAAAAAAGTTACAAATAAAAGTAACAAATAATTAATGTACAGCAGTAAAATAATAATAGCGAGGCTATATACAGGTGCTACTGGTACAGAGTCAATGTGCAGGGGCACCGGTTAGTCGAGGTAATTTAGGTAATATGTACATGTAGGTAGACTTATTAAAGTGACTATGCATAGATAATAACAGAGAGTAGCAGCACCGTAGAAAAAGGAGGGGGGGGGGGGCAATGCAAATAGTCTGGGTAGCCATTTGATTAGATGTTCAGGAGTCTTATGGCTTGGGGGTAGAAGCTGTTTAGAAGCCTCTTGCACATACAGTGGGGGCAAAAAGTATTTGATCCCCTGCTGATTTTGTACATTTGCCCACTTACAAAGAAATGATCAGTATATAATTTTAATGGTAGGTTTATTTGAACAGTGAGAGACAGAATAACAACAAAAAAATCCAGAAAAACGCATGTAAAAAATGTTAGAAATTGATTTGCATTTTAATGAGGGAAATAAGTATTTGATCAGATACATTTCCTCAGGCTGTGGAAAGCATGGACACAATAAGCCTGACGCCTGCTATTGGTTATCAGTTCTAAAATGTCAATTTAAAAAACACCTGCAAACCTTTAAGACATTCACCAGGGGCATAATATTACAAGTCTCCCTGTACCAGTGACACATACATGAGTGCAGTAGATACTGAGGGAAGTTAGTCTGTTCTAACCACAGTTCTGGAAACTTCACACTTCACAGAATTTTTTTTTTTTAACTTGTTGATGTTTGTGGTCCAGCTTTAACTTACCAGTAGCTTTTTAGCCCGCTACAGCTTTGGCAGTGAAGCATGTAGAGCAGGGAGGGAAGGGGGCAGCAGAAGACAAAAGGACAGAGAAAGTGGTTAACCACAGCATATGCTCATATGCAACCAGCCACACAGCAGCACATCCTCTATTCTGATAAACAAGTGCATGGTAACAGTGTATGTGTGTGTTTATGTGTGTGTGTGGGGGGTCTTCTTCTCTCCCCCATCCTTCAGTCAGGCTTCTGTCTGTCTGTCTGTCTGTCTGTCTGTCTGTCTGTCTGTCTGTCTGTCTGTCTGTCTGTCTGTCTGTCTGTCTGTCTGTCTGTCTGTCTGTCTGTCTGTCTGTCTGTCTGTCTGTCTGTCTGTCTGTCTGTCTGTCTGTCTGTCTGTCTGTCTGTCTGTCTGTCTCTCTCTCTCTCTCTCTCTCTCTCTCTCTCTCTCTCTCTCTCTCTCTCCGACCTGTAACACAACACAACCTTACAATGCTACATGGAGCATGACACAGACATGGGCCTACAGTAGTGTGTTTACTCCAACACAACAACAATAACATGGTTACTCTTCTCTTTAACAATGTCCACCGATGTTACCATATCAACATGGTTCCCATAAAGTGTGTTGTTGCGTAACATTCCATCCTGATTATGTGATGACAGTACATCTTTTCTTCTCTTCATCAGATTGAGCTATAATACAGAGATCGGAACAGAAACTTCTCATGCACTAACCACATACCATTGTAACTAAGAAGTTCTAGGACATTCTATCAAGATTAACTATTTAAGTAGTATTCCTGTGCAGCACATAGTATTGGGTTAAAAGGTGAATACATACAGTTAAGATGTGGTAGGGTTCTCACCTCGAGCCATGCTCCTGCGGCTGTTGCATTTCACCACCAGTATGATGGTCACCAGCAGGTAAGGAGACACTACTAGTAGACTACACAGCAGCCTGGGCAGAGAGATGGACCACACTGGGACTGCTGGAGATGGGGCTGGCCCTGGAGCTGAAGATGGAACTGGGGAACGAATTACATGACCATTACCACACACACACACAACAATAAGACACATTTCTATACGTAGCTTCAAATAAAGGTCTAATGTGTGAGCAGAGTATTGCTCACCTGTCACAGTCATCCAGCTCTCTGGTGATTCTCCTTTAGTGTTGTTACACTTGTAGAGCCCTTCATCTGATTTGGATACTGCAGGGATGGTCATCTCCCCTGTAGTGTTGGTCATGATGAGGGATCCATCATTATGGAAATCAGCTCTGAAGTTTGAGAATGTTTTCTTCGTTTTCTTGTCTTCATATACGCAGCGCAGAGTCACAAAATATCCCTCAGTCACAGGAATGGCAGGGCTCTCCAGGATCACAGCCCCATCTATATAACACAGGAGACGGTAGATATCAAATCAAATTGTATTGTCGCACACACATGGTGAGCAGATGTTATTGCGGGTGTAGCAAAATGCTTGTGTTCCTAGCTCCAACAGTGCAGTAATATCTAACAATACACAACAAAACATACACATTTAAAAGTAAAATAATGGAATTCAGGAAAATTGAAAAATTAGGACGAGCAATGTCGGAATCCGGAGTAAAAATATACAGTACCAGTCAAAAGTTTTCTTTATTTTCACTATTTTCTACATTGTAGAATAATAGTGAAGTCATCAAAACTATTAAATAACACATGAAATCATGTAGTAACCAAAAAAGTGTTAAACAAATGAAATTCTTCAAAGTAGCCAATCTTTGCCTTGATGAAAGCTTTGCGCACTCTTGGCATTCTCTCAACCAGCTTCATTTGGTAGTCACCTGGAATGCATTTCAATTAACAGGTGTGCCTTGTTAAAAGTTCATTTGTGGTATTTCTTTCCTTCTTAATGCATTTGCGCCAATCAGTTGTGTTGTGACAAGTATACAGAAGATAGCCCTATTTGGTGAAAGACCAAGTCCATATTATGGCAAGAACAGCTCAAATAAGCAAAGAGAAATTACAGTCCATCATTACTTTAAGACATGAAGGTCAGTCAATGTGGAAAATTTCAAGAACTTTGAAAGTTTCTTCAAGTGCAGTCCCAAAAAAACATCAAGCTCTATGATGAAACTGGCTGTCATGAGGACTGTCACAGGGAATGAAGACACAGAGTTACTTCTGCTGCAGAAGATAAGTTCATTAGAGTTACCAGCCTCAGAAATCGCAGCCCAAATAAATGCTTCACAGAGTTCAAGTAACAGACACATCTCAAAATCCATTGTTCAGAGGAAACTGCGTGAATCAGGCCTTCATGGTCGAATTACTGCAAAGAAACCACTACTAAAGGACACCAATAATAAGAAGAGACTTCCTTGGACTAAGAAACAAGAGTAATGGACATTAGACCGATGGAAATCTGTCCTTTGGTCTGATGAGTCCAAATTTGAGATTTTTGGTTCCAACCACCGTGTCTTTGTGAGATGCAGAGTAGGTGAGTGGATGATTTCTGCATGTGTGGTTCCCACCATGAAGCATGGAGGAGGAGGTGTGATGTGTGGGGTTGCTTTGCTGGAGACACTGTCAGTGATTTATTTAGAATTCAAGGCACACTTAACCAGCATGGCTACACAGCATTCTGCAGCAATACATCCCATCTGGTTTGCGCTTAGTAGGATTACCATTTGTTTTTCAACAGGACAATGACTCAACACACCTCCAGCATGTGCAAGGGCTATTTGACCAAGAAGGATGGAGTGCTGTATCAGATGACCTAGCCTCCACAATCACCCGACCTCAACCCAAGAAATGTTTCTTGTCACCTAAAACACTCACAAACTTTTACAGATGCACAATTGAGAGCATCCTGTCGGGCTGTATCACCGCCTGGTACGGCAACTGCACCGGCCTCAACTGCAAGGCTCTCTAGAGGGTAGTGCGGTCTGCACAACACATCACCGGGGGCAAACTTCCTGCCCTCCAGGACACCTACAGCACCCGATGTCACAGGAAGGCCAAAAAGATCATCAAGGACAACAACCACCTGAGCCACTGCCTGTTCACCCCGATATCATCCAGAAGGCGAGGTCAGTACAGGTGCATCAAAGCTGGGAACGAGAGACTGAAAAACAGCTTATATCTCAAGGCCATCAGACTGTTAAACAGCCATCACTAACATAGAGAGGCTGCTGCCAACATACAGACTCAAATCTCTGGCCACTTTAATAACTTGACTTAATAAAGGTATCACTAGTCACTTTAAATAACGCCACTTTAATAATGTTTACATATTATATTACTCATCTCATATGTATATACTGTATTCTATACCATCTACTGCATCTCATCTATGCCACACAGCCATTGCTCATCCATATATTTATATGTACATATTCTTATTCATCCCTTTACATTTGTGTGTATAAGGTAGTTGTTGGGAATTTGTTAGATTAATTGTTAGATATTACTGCATTGTTGGAACAAGAAGCACAAGCATTTCGCTACACTTTCATTAACATCTGCTAACCACGTGTATGTGACCAATAAAATTTGATTTGAGGAGAGGCAAGGTCAATAATCAATAAAGGTATTACTTTTATTAATAAATGTATTGCAATTTCATTATTGTTTTTACCTTTATGTAACTAGGGAAGTCAGTTAAGAACAAATTCTTATTTTCAATGACAGCCTAGGAACAGTGGGTTAACTGCCTTGTTCAGGGGCAGAACAACAGATTTTTATTTTACCTTGTCAGCTCGGGGATTTGATGTTGCAACCTTTCAGTTACTAGTCCAACATTCTAACCACTAGGCTACCTACCGCAACAAGGAGGCTGGTCGCACCACACACAAGTGACTGGAGTGAGAGCCCCCCACACAAAGAGTACGGAAGCCTTATATAGTCAAGCTATCTCATGCAAGCATCTGCAAAACATGTGACCTTATGTACACTAATGTTCAAAAGTTTGGGGTCACTTAGAAATGTCCTTGTTTTGGAAAGAAAAGCTATATTTTGTCCATTAAAATAACATCAAATTGATCAGAAATACAGTGTTGTAACGTTCGTCGTTATGGGTAGACCAAGGTGAGTTGGGTTCATCATAATTTTATTCAAAGGTGAACCAGAAAAAAAAAATCTATAAACACAACGAACCAAAAGTCTTGCAGGCTTCTAACAGCTATACAAAAACAAGATCACACAAAACCTCAGTGAGAAAAGGCTGCCTAAATATGATCCCCAATCAGAGACAACGAAAAACAGCTGCCTCTGATTGGGAACCATATCAGGCCAACATAGAAATGGAACATAGAAATACAAAATCTAGAATGCCCACCCAAATCACACCCTGACCTAACCAAAAAAGAGAAATAAAAGGGTTCTCTATGGTCAGGGCGTGACAAGTGTAGACATTGTTAATGTTGTAAATGACTATTGTACCTGGAAACAGCTGATTTTGAATGGAATATCTACATAGGTGTATAGAGGCCTATTATCAGCAACCATCACTCCTGTGATCCAATGGCACGTTGTGTTAGCTAATCCAAGTTTATAATTTTAAAAAGCTAATTGATCATTAGAAAAGCCTTTTGCAATTATGTTAGCACAGTTGAAAACTGTTGTTCTGATTAAAGAAGCAATAAAACTGGCCTTCTTTAGACTAGTTGAGTATCTGGAGCATCAGCAATTGTGGATTCGATTACAGGCTCAAAATGGCCAGAAACAAAGCACTTTCTTCTGAAACTCGTCAGTCTATTCTTGTTCTGAGAAATGAAGGCTATTTCATGCGAGAAATTGCCAAGAAACTGAAGATCTCGTACAACGGTGTGTACAGCTTCCTTCATAGAACAGCGCAAACTGTCTCTAACCAGAATAGAAAGAGGAGTGGGAGGCCCCGGTGCACAACCAAGCAAGAGGACAAGTACATTAGAGTGTCTAGTTTGAGAAACAGACGCCTCACAAGTCCTCAACTGGCAGCTTCATTAAATAGTACCCGCAAAACATCAGTCTCAACGTCAACAGTGAAGAGGCGACTCCGGGATGCTGGCCTTCTAGGCAGAGTTGCAAAGAAAAAGCCATATCTCAGACTGGCCAATAAAAATAAAAGATTAAGATGGGCAAAAGAACACCAACACTGGACAGAGGAAGAATGGAAAAAAGTGTTATGGATAAACGAATCTAAGTTTGAGGTGTTCGGATCACAAAGAAGAACATTCGTGAGATGCAGAAAAAATTAAAAGATGCTGGAGGAGTGCTTGACGCCATCTGTTAAGCATGGGGGGGGGGGCAATGTAATGGTCTGGGGGTGCTTTGGTGGTGGTAAAGTGGGAGATTTGTACAGGGTAAAAGGGATCTTGAAGAAGGAAGGCTATCACTCCATTTTGCAATGCCATGCCATACCCTGTGGACGGCGCTAAATTGTTGCCCAACAGAGATCTTCCTTGTCCCTTTAAGAGTGTCTCTGGTGGTAAACTGGGTACTTGGCAGTGTCGTGTTGTTTGTTAGAAGAGATCCTTTGTCCGTCCTTTCCTATCCCACGTTTACAGTGGCCGCTGCTAACTCAACAGCTAGGAGGTATCACTTCTGTAGTGAATAAGAGTTCAAAGTTCATACCATTCGCAACCAAAGCTCACGCTGAGGTTGGCTTAGTTCTGTAGTTGACATGTTCGTCCTTTTAACGTGGAACCGTCATCCTCACGTCCTCGGAACAGCTTATTATCTGAATCCTTCTGACATCGGACCGTCGCCCTAATGTACCCGGAACAACAAGTTATCTGAATCCTTCTTACATCGGACCGTCGCCCTAATGTACCCGGAACAGCAAGTTATCTGAATCCTTCTGACATCGGACCGTCGCCCTAATGTACCCGGAACAGCTTATTATCTGAATCCTTCTTACATCGGACCGTCGCCCTAATGTACCCGGAACAGCTTATTATCTGAATCCTTCTGACATCGGACCGTCGCCCTAATGTACCCGGAACAGCAAATTATTCTCCCTTTTAACTCAGAGGCTGCAGGCCTTACGTACTCAGAACAGGAGGTTACATTTTCGTCAAGGGCTTATATAGTGGAGGGAGAGAAGGGTGTGTTTCATAGTTTATAACCAATGTCTCTTCACAGGGGAGGACCACTGATTGAGCAGAGCTCTAACCTTATGAAAGCTTCCAAATGAGAGAATTGGGTTAAGATTACATTTCATCTTTTCACAAATAGTTTCATATTTAAACATTTAAATTGCACAACAATTCCATGTGAATCTGATAACTAGAATGTGTAGACTTTCCCAGATACAGCTTATGTCGTCCTGTCATCAGTCATAATGTCTCAGATGACAACCGAACTGACATCATATTCATTAAGTACCAATGCATATTCTCCACTAGTTGGATTACCGAAATATGGTTCCTTTCCCCCCACCTTTTGTGTCACATCCTGACCATGGTAAGCTGTTATTTTCTATGGTAGTGTAGGTCAGGGCGTGACGGGGGTTTTCTAGTTTAGTTTTTCTATGTTGTTATGTTCTAGTTTTGAATTTCTATGTTGGGTTGTTCTAGGTTTTGTATTTCTATGTTGGGCTTTGTTTGAGATGATCTCCAATTAGAGGCAGCTGGTCATCGTTGTCTCTAATTGGAGGTCATATTTAAGTTAGTGTTTGTCCCACCTGGGTTTGTGGGAGATTATTTTTGAGTTGTGTATGTTTCACCTTTGCGTCACGGTTTGTTGTTTTTGTCTTTCAGTTTATTTATGTATTCAATAGTTTCACAGTGTAAATAAATAATGTGGAACGACACACACGCTGCACTTTGGTCCCCTCCTCTCTACGACAACCGTGACAGTATGATATTCCCAGACTCTCTATGTTTAACAAAGGCTATTCAAGAGTCCTTCAGTTGAGTCAAGGGAGAAAGGTATTTATGGGGGGGTCATAAACCTTACCCACAGGCCAACGTCATGACCGAGGAACTTGAAGGTTTTCACCTTTTCCACTGCGGCCCCGTCAATGTGGTTGGGGTCGTGCTCCCTCTGCTGTCTCCCGAAGTCCACGATCAGCTCCTTCATTTTATTGATGTTGAGGGAGAGGTTATTTTCCAGGCACCACTCCGCCAGGGCCCTCACCTTCTCCATGTAGACTGTCTTGTCTTTGTTGTTAATCAGGCCTACACCTCTGTTGTGTCGTCTGAAAACTTGATGATTGAGTTGGAGGTGTGCATGACCACGCAGTCATTGATAAACAGGGAGTACCGGAGGGGGCTGAGCACACACCCTTGTGGGGCTCCTGTGTTGAGGATCAGCGTGGTGGAGGATCAGCGTGGTGGAGGTGTTGTTGCCTATCTTTACCACCTGGGGGCGGCCCATCAGGAAGTCCAGGACCCAGTTGCACAGGGCTGGGTTCAGACCCAATAATAACAATATAATAACAATCTCTGTACACTATACTACACAAACAACACAATATTCTCTGTCATCAGATATGAATGCAACAGCTTTTGGACATACCATGTACTGTGATGTTAACAGCATTGCTGTGTTCTCCAGACCCAGACTCACACCAGTACACTCCACTGTCTGATGGTACTGCAGATATGGTGCATGAAGACCCTTTAAAAAATCCCCAGTCAGTGGGACACTCTTCAGTCCCTCCTTTCAGCGTGTTCCTCACCACTCTCCATCCAGTAGAGCTCTGAACATCACAGCTCAGAGAGACAGACTCATATTCAAAGAACTGAGATCTGTCAGGACTGATGCTCAGAGAGGCTGGAGAGAGAGAAAGAGAGACAACATATTGACCACCCTTCATATCTCATATCTCTCTACATAAACCTTGCTATCACAACAAATAGATCAGAACAAATGTGCATAGACCACCATTGTGACTTAACTTAATGAGCAATGAAAACAAAGACATAAAAAAATCATATTTTTACCAATGGGTAGAATATATATAATTTTGTAGATAATCCTCTAAGAAAACCAATGGTCCAAACCTCATGTCTCTATCACAATCCGTTCAAAGTTCATTGGAGTTGTTACCCTTGTAGGATGGCCAAAATTAGGGTGACTAAGTCAATGGAGGCCAAAGAAATAAAATTGTAAAGAAAAAAGGAAAATTGCACATCGCCTCAGGTAGGCTGGATGGCTGCTGTGCAAGAATGAAGGCTACCTGACAGGCTCACTTTCCTGTTGAACTCGTCATAATTCTTCTCGAATCCTCAGAACATAAAACAAGGTATGAGGTAAGATAGATATCGAATTTGAGACATTACGTAGTATTTTAATATTTTAGTATACAACTTTCATATTAATGCGAAATTGCTGTTCTTTTTCAACGATTTCTCACAAAAGCACGTCTGTTTCGTTGAAACGTCAACGAAGCACAGAGCGTACGTACCGCATACGTTTTATTTTCAAAGCCTTTTACATTTAATTCAGCTCATGTTATGTTCATTTTTATTTTTGCGACCCGCGGAAACAACTTTTGAAGATGACCACCACAACATGTTAATTCCTCAAAAGTTTATGCGAGAAAGCTAAACCGCTCTGTTAACAAAGATCGGTGCTTATCAGACGAAATCTTATCAGACGAAATCCGACTTTTTGCATATACTGTTAAGAACCCAATTGAACGGTTCAGGCAATAAATAATTATATTTGTAAAAAATATATTCTATAACATAAGGAAATGAAATATCGCCAACAAGCGTTTTCTCCCACTCTGGACAGCCTATAACTAGATTATAGAAATTAAGTGGTGGAAAAAGTACCCAATTGTCATACTTAAGTAAAAGTATAGATACATTAATGGAAAGTTACTCAAGTAAAAGTAAAAGTCACCCAGTAAAATACTATTTGAGTAAAAATCTAATAGTATTTGGTTCTAAATATACTTAAGTATCAAAAGTAAATGTAATTGCTAAAATATACTTAAGTATCAAAAGTAAAAGTATAAATAATTTTAAATTCCTTCTATTAACCAAAGCATTTTCTTGTTTTTAAAATGTATGGATAGCCAGGGGCACACTCCAACACTCAGACATAATTTACAAAAGATGCATTTGTGTTTAGTGAGTTCGTCAAATCAGAGGCAAATTTTCCTTTCCTGCTACGCATTGAAAATGTACTTTTGGGTGTCAGGCAAAAAGTACATTGTTTTCTTTGGGAATGTAGTGAAGTTGTGAAAGTTATCAAAAATATAAATCGTAAAGTACAGATACCCCAAAAAACAACTTAAGTAGTACTTTAAATTATTTGTACTTAAGTACTTTACACCACTGGAAATAAATGTTTCAAAGTGAACATTGAAACCTACTAACCATTAATTTGAGCATGTCCAGAGTATATCACAGTATTCAGCACTAGAAAGATAGAGGGAGAGAGACAGACAGAGCACAGCATTTTACTACTTAACATAGTGCAGTGCACATTTATAATATTGCTCAAGTTCAAGAGTCCTCTTCTTGAAGCTACATTTGATCTAAATTGAATCTACACTCCCTCCACTCATGGAGCTTGGAAATGTTGACTGATGACACAATGGAAACAGTCACCCTACTTACAATAGAGTAGCATGTAGAGAGAGGTGTGCTGCTCCATCCTGTAGAGATGCTGCTGACTGATAGACTGAGCAGCAGAATGCCTGACATAAACCCCCACATTACCTTGAACTGACGCTGCAACCTGGACTCAGGGGTAGACATAACATTTTAAATGGCTCCCGAGTGGCGCAGCGGTCTAAGGCACTGGATCTCAGTGCTAAAGGCGTCAATACAGACCCTGGTTAGATTCCAGGCTGTATCACAACCGGCTGTGAATGGGAGTCCCATAGGGCAGCGCACAATTGGCCCAGCATCGTCCGGGTTAGGGTTTGGCCGGGGTCATTGTAAATAAGAATTTGTTCTTACTTGCCTAGTTAAATAAAGGTTAAATAAATACAAAAAAATATGGAACACTAATAATTATGAAATGTTATGTTTCGTATGGTATGAATTTTTGGATGTCCATCATCCATTAGGTATTATATGTTATGAATTGCAACGTTCAAATGCTAGAATATGCAAAACGTATGATATGTTATGAATTCCAATGTGTTGTGGCTAACGTTAGCTAGGTGGCTAACATTAGGTAGGTTAGGGGTTAAGGTTAGGGTTAGGGGAAGGGTTAGCTAACATGCTAAGTAGTTGCAAAGTAGCTAAAAGGTAGTAAGTAGTTGCATAGTTGCTAATTAGCTAAAATGCTAAAGTTGTCCGTGATGGGATTCAAACACGCAACCTTTGGATTGCTAGATGTTCGCATTATACACCCACCCATCCACCCCGACCAACAACCCTACTTTTGTTTTTGCCTTTACTGCAGTGGGCTAAACCAAGGTCACACAGAGTGTTTCTTGGTAGTCTTAAACTAATCTACTTTGAAACAAAAGTATGCACCTCACTAGGGTTGCAAAGGGTTGGAAACTTTCCGGTAAATTTCCAGAGTTTTTCCGGAAATCTTCCATGGGAAGTTAAGCCCGGGAATTTGGGGAATTTTGCTTAAATTCATCCAAAAAGTTATAAGTTAACAGTGAACCTTTTTTGTGGAATACACATAAGGCAATTCTAGGTCTTGTGGCATATTTTGGTTAAACTATCCCCAATTCAATGGAATTGCAACCCTCTGCATGCACAGTGCACTCTTCCATCACATGTGCAGCTGATTCTCAACATCTTGCACACTAATGAGATGCTATTGAGCCCACACTACAACACTGTCTGAGCCCAGGACTACATGCTTTCTGGTAAGTGTTGATTACAATACTGGGTGGGGTGAATATATTGTATATGACATACATGATGTTTTGTTAACTAGCAAATAGTAGCCTACAGCAAAGTTGTAACACCCTGGCCATAAGAGAGGGGTTTTTGTTCTTTATTTTGGTTAGGCCAGGGTGTTATATTGGGTGGGCGTTCTATGTTAATTTTTCGATGTTTTTGTATTTCTTTGTTTTGGGCCGTGTGTGGCTCCCAATCAGGCACAGCTGTAGTTCGTTGTTGCTGATTGGGAGTCACACATAAGTAGCCTGTTTTTCCTTTGGGTTTTTGTGGGTGATTGTTTCTGTTTAGAGTATTTCCTAACAGGACTGTTTTGCTGTCGTCTTTTGTTCATTTTTGTAGTGTTCTCTTTTGTATTAAAATTCATTCAAGATGAACACATCCTCCGCTGCACCTTGGTCTTTCTCTAACGACGGCCGTTACAGAATCACCCACCAACAACGGACCAAGCAGCGGAGGAAGGAGCAGCACAAGGAGGGGATGAAGCAGCGTGCTCGGGAGGTCATGGCATCCTGGTTGCTGGAGGTGTTGGAGTCAAGGATTGACTGGACATGGGATCAATCATTTGACCACTGCAACAACCTGCCGAGGGAGAGCGACGGACACGGGAGGCAGCCCCCCCAAAACATTTTTTGGGGGGCACACGGGGAGATTGGCGGAGTCAGGCGGTAGACCTGAGCCAACTCCCCATGCTTACTGGAGGCAGCGCAGTACTGGTCAGGCACCGTGTTATGCGATTAAGCGCACGGTGTCTCCAGTGCGCGTTCATAGCCCGGTGCGCTATAGGCCAGCCCCCCGCAAGTGCCATGCGAGTGCAGGCATCGAGCCAGGACGGATGGTGCCAGCTCAGCGCGTCTGGTCTCCAGTGCGCACTCTCTCCAGGGCGCTGGGAGGGTCCAGTTCGCCCAATGCCTGCGCTCCATCCGTGCCTGGCCAAAGTGGGCATTCAGCCTGGAGTGTGGGTAAAGAGCCTACGTACCAGAACTCCAGTGCTTCCCCACAGCCTGGTTTATCCTGTGCCTCCTCCTCGGACCAGGCCTCCAGTGGTTCTCCCCATCCTGGTCAGTCCTGTGCCTCCTCCACGGACCAGGCCTCCAGTGGGTCTCCCCAGCCTGGCGAGTCCAGTGCCTGCGCCCAGAGCCAGGCCTCCTTCATGTCTCCCCAGCCTGGTGAGTCCTGGGCCAGAGCCGCCAGAGCCGCCGCCAGTCCGGAGCCGCCAGAGCCGCCCGCCAGTCCGGAGCCGCCAGAGCCGCCCGCCAGTCCGGAGCCGCCAGAGCCGCCCGCCAGTCCGGAGCCGCCAGAGCCGCCCGCCAGTCCGGAGCCGCCAGAGCCGCCCGCCAGTCCGGAGCCACCAGAGCCGCCCGCCAGTCCGGAGCCGCCAGAGCCGCCCGCCAGTCCGGACCCGCCTGTCCGGAGCCGCCAGAGCCGCCCGCCTGTCCGGAGCCGCCAGAGCCGCCCGGTGAATCCTGTGCCTGCGCCCAGGGCCATGCCTCCTTCATGTCTCCCCAGCCTGGTGAGTCCTGTGCCTGCGCCCAGGGCCAGGCCTCCTTCATGTCTCCCCAGCCTGGTGAATCCTGGGTCAGTGCCGCCGGAGCCGCCCGCCAGCCCGGAGCAGCCGGAGCCGCCAGGGTCGCCCGCCAGCCGGGCGCAGCCAGGGTCGCCCGCCAACCGGGCGCAACCAGAATCGCCCGCCAGCCGGGCGCAGCCAGGGTCGCCCGCCAACCGGGCGCAACCAGAATCGCCCGCCAGCCGGGCGCAGCCAGGGTCGCCCGCCAGCCGGGCGCAACCAGAATTGCCCGCCAGCCGGGCGCAGTCAGGGTCGCCCCCCAGTCCTCCGGCGCGGCCAGGGGCGCCACCTAAGTGGGCGACGCTGAGGGTGGGGCGGAGGCCACGTCCCGCACCTGAGCCGCCGCCGTAAGAAGGCCCACCCGGACCCTCCCCTTCAGTGTCAGGTTTTGTGGCCGGAGTCCGCACCTTTGGGGGGGGGGGGGGTATTGTAACGCCCTGGCCATAGAGAGGGGTTTTTGTTCTTTATTTTGGTTAGGCCAGGGTGTTACATTGGGTGGGCGTTCTATGTTCATTTTTCTATGTTTTTGTATTTCTTTGTTTTGGGCCGTGTGTGGCTCCCAATCAGGCACAGCTGTAGTTCGTTGTTGCTGATTGGGAGTCACACATAAGTAGCCTGTTTTTCCTTTGGGTTTTTGTGGGTGATTGTTTCTGTTTAGAGTATTTCCTAACAGGACTGTTTTGCTGTCGTCTTTTGTTCATTTTTGTAGTGTTCTCTTTTGTATTAAAATTCATTCAAGATGAACACATCTTCCGCTGCACCTTGGTCTTTCTCTAACGACGGCCGTTACAAAAGTGTGTTTAAATAATTTCTAACTTGTTAACAATTTCTGCTAGTTTGTTGGGGTTTTAGCTTGCTTGAGCCTGCTACCCGAGGAGTGTTAAGTCACATGTTTCCTTACATGTTTCATTTTAAAACATTTTTCTTAAATAGTTAAGAAGTTGTTTAATCTAACTGCTTAACTATTTATCTGTACATGGAATTGTATTTGTGTTTTTTTTTGCTTTTTTTCTAATCTTTACAGGAAAATGCCACGGGCGCTATCTGATGAGTGGAGACATTTCACTGCAGCTAATGCAGAAGGAAAAGCTGTGTACATTTGCAAATACTGTGCCAAATCATATGTGAAGAATGCAACAGAGCTGCAGAATCATCTGGCCAAGTGCATGAAGTTCCCTAAACTCTCACAACAAGCAACCTCTGACAAAAGTCCCTCTACTTCCATTTGAGGTGAAAATGATGAATAAGACACCTTATTGATAGCAACAGCTCATGGTCCTCCTGGAATCAGAAGTTTTTTGGACACAATGGAGGAACACAGTCAGAGAAATGCTGATGAATGTCTTGCTCGAGCTGTGTATGCAACTGGTTCACTGATGCTCACAGGCAATGTGTATTGGAAGAGATTTTTGAATGTTCTTTGCCCAGCATACACCACTCCAACCAGACATGCTTTATCTACTCAATTGCTGGATGCAGAGTTCAACAGAGTTCAAGTGAAGGTCAAGCAAATCATAGAGATGGCAGACTGTATTGCCCACGGATGTTCGTGAGCAAGGCATAATTAACTACTTCATCTCCACCCCTCAACCAATATTCTACAAGAGCACAGACACAAGGGACAACAGACACACCGGTCTCTACATTGCAGATGAGCTGAAGGCAGTCATCAATGACCTTGGACCACAGAATGTATTTGTACTGATGACAGACAATGCACATCACACACATTGGCTGTGCTGCCCATGCATTGAATCTGCTCCTCAAGGACATCTTGGCACTGAAAACAATGGATACACTCTACAAGAGAGCCAAGGAAATGGTTAGGTATGTGAAGGGTCATCAAGTTATAGCAGCAATCTACCTCACCAAGCAAAGTGAGAAGAATAAGAGCACCACATTGAAGCTGCCCAGCAACAGCCGTTGGGGTGGTGTTGTCATCGTGTTTGACAGTCTCCTGGAGGGGAAGGAGTCTCCAAGAAATGGCCATATCACAGTCTGCCGATATGGACAGCTTCATCAAGAGGATCCTCCTGGATTATGTATTTTGGGAGAGAGGGGTAAGCAGCCTGAAACTCCTGAAACCTATAGCAGTAGCCATTGCATGGATTGAGGGAGACAATGTCATCCTGTCTGATGTTCAGACTCTCCCCACTTCACTGTTGCTCCAAGCAGAAGAAACTGCAGTTCTGAAATACATCAAAAAGCGTGAAGACTTCTGCCTGAAGCCCATACATGCCACAGCGTACATGTTGTATGTATGCTGGCAAGAGCATCCTGTCTGGTGCAGAGATCAACAAGGCCTATGGTGTCATCACTACCATGTCTCGCCACCTTGGCCTGCATGAGGGCAAGGTTCTCGGCAGTCTGGCGAAGTATACTTCCAAGCAAGGGCTTTAGGATGGAGATGCAATATAGCAGTCGTGCCAACATATCTCATCAGCCACCTGGTGGAAGGGACTTTGTGGATCTGAGGGTCTTTCCCCTGTCGCCTCCATCATCCTCCAAATCCCACCGACATCAACCGCCTCAGCGCGCAACTGGTCCTTGTTTGGGAACACACACACCAAAGCACGCAACAGGCTGATCAATACAAGAGTTGAACAATTGATGACCATCATGGCAAATTTTAGGATTTTTGAGCCTGACAATGAGCCATCCTCAACAAGGTTGGAAAGTGACAATGAAGATGAGGCCTCAGAGTCATTGAGGTCATTGAGGAGGTCCAGGGAGAAGACATGGAAGCCTGAGAGGAAGACAACCAAAGCTTTAGTTTCTAGACTATAATTGTACAGATGTTAAAAACGTGTTTGGGAGATGCGATGAATCATTGGGGATCATTCAATATTCTCTTTCTTTTGTTGTTCAGTGAAATCATCCCATGTGAAGAGTCAACTCATTTAATTAAAGTTAAATTCGTAACAATTTTATATTTATTTTTTTCTATTGGAAGGATTTAATCATTTGCAAGTATGTCTACTTATGATAAGGTAAAAAGGCTTATGTTTCTGTCTCCATATGATATGGCAAATATATCCAATGCAAAAAACATTAATTTGCATATATTTCCATTAATTCCCATATATTCATTTACATTTACATTTTAGTCATTTAGCAGACACTCTTATCCAGAGCGACTTACAAATTGGTGCATTCACCTATAATATCCAGTGGAACAACCACTTTACAATAGTGCATCTAAATCTTTTAAGGGGGGGGTTAGAAGGATTACTTTATCCTATCCCAGGTATTCCTTGAAGAGGTGGGGTTTCAGGTGTCTCCGGAAGGTGGTGATTGACTCCGCTGTCCTGGCGTCGTGTTAATTCCAACAGAAAGTTTCCACCTCTGAATATTCCCCAAAATGTGCAACCCTACACCCCACACACATGGTTATGGACTTAAAATAGAAGACACCTATACCGTTTCAGATATTGAGTTGAAATGTACAACATTTTGAGTTTGCTTCTCAATATTACACTTTATATACATCACAGAAGACTGAAATATAACTAAACCGTTTGACATAGAAACATTGGATTTTTGGCGGGGTTTCTGAAATAATGTTTATTGATTATGAGAAATATGAATAACATTCCACCCATGAGGCTACTAGCTAATTTGACAGCAGAAAAGGGCTACGTAACCTTTTGTCATATGTAACCCTTCCAAATACAAGATATCATACCGATTTGAGTGTCCGGATAATGTTACGTCTAATCTATAAGACCAGGCTGGACACTCAGACCAAACTCATAGAGACAGAGAGAGAGTTGCAAAAATTGTGAAGCTTTCATATCAAATCACATATTTTGCAGATGTTATCGCGGGTGTAGTGGAACACTTATGTTCCTAGATCCAACAGTGCAGTAATACCTAACAATACACGCAAATCTCCCCAGAATTAAGAAAGGAATTAAGAAATATATAAATATAAGAACGAGCAATGTCAAGAGTCCAGATATAAATATATTTGTATATGATGATGTGTATAGACATTATGGACAGTATATGAATAGAAAAGGTGTGTACAGCAGAAGTTACATAGGATGAGCCTTGACTAGAATACAGTATATAAATATGTCTAGTCTGGACATACATCGGCTGATGTAAAAAGTGCTTTATAAATACATTTGATTGTTTGATTGAAGTGGGTAAAACAGTATGTAAACAGTATTAAAGTGACCAGTGTTCAATGACTAGGTACATAGGGCAGCAGTCTCTTTAAGGTGCAGGGTTGAGTAGCCAGCTAGCAACAGTGACTAAAGTTCATGGCATGATAACGGGTTGCCACTGGATAGGAGGGTTTAGTTTATCTTAATGTTTGTTTCTTTATTAATTTAGTCTGTAATCTGTGGTTGACTACACACTCCAAAACATTAGGAGGCGGCTTGCACCTCTAACGTTTGTTTGCAATATTGTTTACAATATTATAGAAAATGATGTATATTTCGTTTCCTTAGGGAGACGAGAATATTGGGTAGAATTTAGTGCTTCACTGTCGCTGGTCCACACTCCAGTCCAGTTGGTGGCGGTAAAGCAATTTAAAGTTGGTTGCCAACCTCAATAAAATAATCCACAGAAGAAGGCAAAAGTGAAAGTAGACATGTGGTAAATATTTCTACGGTTTTCTGGAATGTTCGACTGTATTCCATAAAATGTTATTTCAATATGCTATGGTTAGTTTAACTTTAACCAATATTGATTGTCTTCAAACTAAGTGCAAAATATATTTTTTTTTCGAATGGGCCAATGAAAAAAGCCTCGCCCCAAAGACCTTCTGTAGACTTATTTAACGAGTTTTCCCTCTACTTGATATTTGCATCTACCTGTTCCAGTGATATGAAGAGGTATTCGTCACGCTCGCTGGGCCTTATTTTGATTTCTCTACTACTGGAAACAGGTAGGTTAAGGTCTTATCGAACCATAATTGGGAGTCCTAAGTACTGTATGGTATTTATGTGGCTAAATACAACAACAAAGAAACGATGGAAAAATTGAACTTGCAATATTGTTTCGTTTTTTTAAGAGCAGTATATTTAACCAGCAGAAAAGGAATGTCGCTAACCTAGGCTGGCGATAGTGGATGCGAGATCGTGACTATCATCTAGGATTGATTTGCATTCCGGGTAATACACTCATGTACCCCATGGACCGGCTCCTACAGCATTTTCCATTCAGGCTGCAAATGCATAATTTTCCGCCCTAACTACATTTAATAGAGGAGAAAATGTGTGACTCTCCAGATGGATTTGGTCTTATGTAGCAATTTATTTATTTTATTTTTTATTTTTTTACATTGGATAAAAGTAGAGCTACAAAATGGTATATCATACATAACATTTAGAGGAACAATGGCAAGGTAATTCTGCTTTGAAAATTGATACACTTGTAAACTCACTTTTGAGAAAAGGGCCTTTGAATGTTTTGATACCTACTGGAGAGCTCTCCTTTGTCTACACCCATTCAGGATTGTTCACACCCTCTTAAGCCAGCCCCACCCATCTCTTTAAGGATTCACATGAGGTCATGTGCTAAACAGTGAGTAGTGTAGTAAAGATTAAGACCAAAATTGGTAGTAGCCTACAATAAGGAAAAGTTCCAGGTAAACAGAAAGTGTCCAGATAAAAATATTAGATGACGCTTACCCAGACATACTTGTCTAAATTAATGGGTCATGTGAAATAAATGCTATAACCCCCAGCCACATCCAGTGGTGGAAAAGTATTAAATTGTCATACTTGAGTAAAAGTATAAATCCTTTCAAATTCCTTATATTTAACCAGATGGCACAATTTCTCTCTTTTTTTTATATTGACGGATAGCCAGGGGCACACTCCAACACTCAGACATCATTTACAGATAGCCAGGGGCACACTCCAACACTCAGACATCATTTACAGATAGCCAGGGGCACACTCCAACACTCAGACATCATTTACAGATAGCCAGGGGCACACTCCAACACTCAGACATCATTTACAGATAGCCAGGGGCACACTCCAACACTCAGACATCATTTACAGATAGCCAGGGGCACACTCCAACACTCAGACATCATTTACAGATAGCCAGGGGCACACTCCAACACTCAGACATCATTTACAGATAGCCAGGGGCACACTCCAACACTCAGACATCATTTACAGATAGCCAGGGGCACACTCCAACACTCAGACATCATTTACAGATAGCCAGGGGCACACTCCAACACTCAGACATCATTTACAGATAGCCAGGGGCACACTCCAACACTCAGACATCATTTACAGATAGCCAGGGGCACACTCCAACACTCAGACATCATTTACAAACGAAGCGTTTGTGTTTAGTGAGTCTGCCAGATCAGATGCAGTAGGGATGTTCTCTTGATAAGTGTGTAAATTGGACAATTTTCCTGTCAAAATGTAATGAGTACTTTTGGGTGTCAGGGAAAATGTATGGAGTAAAAAGTACATTATTTTCTTTCGGAATGTAGTGAAAGTAAAATTTGCCAAAAATGTAAATAGTAAAGTAATGTACAGATACCCCCCAAAACTACTTAGGTAGTACGTCATAAAATCATGTTACAACCACACATAAATATTCATTTTATATGTCAATATTTTGCTAAGTCTTGCTAAGTGGATGGGTCTCTACAGAAGGTGTAAACGGTACAGCCAAATGGTTACTTGCAGAGTAGCAATATCAGAAATAGATAGTGTCAAATTAAAATAATATACAGTATGTACAAGAACAATATAAAATCAAACTTTATTTGTCACATGCGCCGAATACAACAAATGTTAGGCTTTACTGTGAAATGCTTACTTACAAGCCCTTAACCAACAGTGCAGTTCAAGAAGAGTTAAGAAGATATTTACCAAGTAGACTAAAGTAATAATAAAAAGTAACACAATAAGAATTACAATAACGAGGCTCTATTAAGGGGGTGCCAGTACCGAGTCAGTGTGCGGGGGTACAGGTTAGTTGAGGTAATTTGTACATGTAGGTGGGGGTGAAGTGACTATACATAGATAATGAACAGCGAGTAGCAGCAGTGTGCAAAAGGGGGAGTCAATGTAAATTGTCCGGTGGCGATTTTATTAATTGTTCAGCAGTCTTATGGCTTGGGGGTAGAAGCTGTTGAGGAGCCTTTTGGTCCTAGACTTGGCGCTCCGTTACTGCTTGCGGTGCGGTAGCAGAGAAAACAGTCCATAACTTGGGTGACTGGAGTCTCTGACAATTTTATGGGCTTTCCTCTGACTCCGCCTATTATATAGGTCCTGGATGGCAGGAAGCTTGGCCCCAGTGATGTACTAGGCCGTTCACACTACCCTCTGTAGCATCTTACTTTCAGATGCCGAGCAGTTGCCATACCAGGCGGTGATGCAACTGGACAGGATGCTCTCGATGGTGCAGCTGTAGAACCTTTTGAGGATCTGGGGACCCAGGCCAAATATTTTCAGTCTCCAGAGGGGAAAAAGGTTTTGTCGTGCCCTCTTCACGACTGTCTTGGTATGTTTGGACCATGATAGTTTGTTGTTGATGTGGACACCAAGGAACTTGAAACTCTCGACTCGCTCCACTACAGCACCATCGATGTTAATGGGGGCCTGTTCGGCCTGCCTTTTCCTGTAGTCCATGATCAGCTCCTTTGTCTTTCTCACATTGAGGGAGAGTTTGTTGTCCTGGCACCACACTGCCAGTTCTCTGACCTCCTCCCTATAGGCCGTCTCATCGTTGTCGGTGATCAGGCCTACCACTGTTGTGTCTAGAGGTCGACCGATTATGATTTTTCAACGCCGATACCGATACTGATTATTGGAGGACCAAAAAAGCCGATACCGATTAATCGGCCGATTATTTTTTTTAATATATAATGACAATTACAACAATACTGAATGAACACTTATTTTAACTTATATAATACATCAATAAAATCAATGTAGCCTCAAATAAATAATGAAACATGTTCAATTTGGTTTAAATAATGCAAAACAAAGTGTTGGAGAAGAAAGTAAAAGTGCAATATGTGCCATGTAAGAAAGCTAATGTTTAAGTGCCTTGCTCAGAACATGGGAACATATGAAAGCTACTGGTTCCTTTTAACATGAGTCTTCAATATTCCCAGGTAAGAAGTTTTAGGTTGTAGTTATTATATTATTATAGGAATTATAGGAATATTTCTCTCTATACGATTTGTATTTCATATACCTTTGACTATTGGATGTTCTTATAGGCACTTTAGTATTGCCAGTGTAACAGTATAGCTTCCGTCCCTCTCCTCGCTCCTACCTGGGCTCAAAACAGGAACACATCGACAACAGCCACTCTCGAAGCAGCGTTACCCATGTAGAGGAAGGGAAACAACCACTCCCAAGTCTCAGAGCGAGTGACGTTTGAAACGCTATTAGCGTGCACCCGGCTAACTAGCTAGCCATTTCACATCGGTTACACCAGCCTAATCTTGGGAGTTGATAGGCTTGAAGGGGTAGAACGTTCCAACAGGAATCTGTTCCAAAAAACGTAAAGTAAAAGGTTGCCAACCAACAACGCATACAAAGTAGCAACGCATACAAACCTAGCTAACTAGCTGCCGAATAGGCATCAACTCACCACGTAGCTTATTCTTAATGTTTGTCCATAGGCTACCAGAGTGAGGACAGACATTTTTCGGAATAAACGTGATGAGGGAAAACGCAATGAAATAGATCACTCCCTACCCGGTATCTTATTCTGCCGCTATACAACTTTGTATGCGTTGTTTTTTGGAAACCTTGTTATTTACGAAGTTTTTGGAATAGATTCCTGTTGGAACGTTCCACAAATTATACCCACCCAGGTTGAAGTCATAAACAGCGCAATGCTTGAAGCACAGCTAAGGGCTGTTTGAATGAATGCTTACGAGCCTGCTGCTGCCTACCACCGCTCAGTCAGACTGCTCTATCAAATCATAGACTTAATTATAATATAATAAACACACAGAAATACTGTTCCGTATTTTATCTAACGGATGGCATCCCTAAGTCTAAATATTCCTGTTAGGCATTGATGTTTATGGTTAGGTACATTGGTGCAACGACAGTACTTTTTTCGCAAATGCGCTTGTTAAATCAACACCCGTTTGTCGAAGTAGGCTGTGATTCAATGAAAATTAACAGGCACCGCATCGATCATATGCAACGCAGGACACGTTAGATAAACTAGTAATATCATCAACCATGTGTAGTTAACTAGTGATTATGTTAAGATTGATAGTTTTTTATAAGTCTAATGCTAGCTAGCAACTTACCTTTGCTTCTTGCTGCCCTCGCGTAAGAGGTAGTCAGCCTGTTAATCCTTGTGGAGTGCAATGTAAGGCAGGTGGTTAGAGCGTTGGACTGGTAACCGAAGGTTGCAAAAACGAATCCCCCCTGAACAAGGCAGTTAACCCCCGTTTCTAGGCCGTCATTGTAAATAAGAATGTGTTCTTAATCTGACTTGCCTAGTTAAATAAAGGTGTAAAAAAATTATAATAAATAAATAAAATCGGCAAATCGGTGGCCAAAAATACCGATTACCGATTGTTATGAAAGCTTGAAATCGGCCCTAATTAATCGGCCATTCCGATTAATCGGTCGACCTCTAGTTGTGTCATCAGCAAACTTAATGATGGTGTTGGAGTCATGTTTGGCCACGCAGTCGTGGGTGAACAGGGAATACAGGAGGGGACTAAGTTCACACCCCTGGAGGCCCCTGTGTCAAAGATCAGCGTGGCAGACGTGTTGTTGCCTACTCTTACCACCTGGGGGCGGCCCGTCAGGAAGTCCAGGATCCAGTTGCAGAGGGAGGTGTTTCATCCCAGAGTCCTTAGCTTATTGATGAGCTTTGTGGGCACAATGGTGTTGAACGCTGAACTGTAGTCAATGAATAGCATTCTCACGTAGGTGTTCCTTTTGTCCAGGTGAGAATGCGTAATCTGTGGATCTGTTGGGGCGGTATGCAAATTTGAGTGGGTATCAATAACGATATCAGCGATAAACAAGGTAGTTCTATGCATACAATCAGGGGTGAAGTGGCTGAGCAGCAGGATAAAAACAGATAGTAGCAGCAACGTATGGCGTGTGTGTTAGGAGAGAGTCATTTAAAAGGAGGCACTGCAGATAGTGCTGATGACTGGTCCGTCCGAACCACGCATGAACAAGGGAATCTATATTCGGAGAGCCTGATTCTGTCCTGCCCTTGACTTTGGTGCAGGGCATGTGATGTCCATAGCCTCTTCGTCACAAATCTCCCTGATCTTCTCAAAAATATGTTTGTCTAGCTGTCCAGTCCAGGTGGTGCTTGTACAGGCAGACCATCTATGGGGGGAAGGATGTCAGCGTTGCACAACAGCTGAAACCTGGTCCCGACAGTCCGAACGCCCCTTGGTGACAACAACACCAGACTCCAGAGCATCAAAGCTGTTAAACAGGAAATAAATAAATAAAAATCTGAAGACGTTACAACCCTGCAATACATCAATTCATCTCCTACGTTTAGATCAGAAGAATAACCTCATGCAATGCAATGAAAATTATTTTCACCGGAAGTGCTGGTACTGCTTGATCTGTGGCAGCGGCCTGAAGTACGGAGTCAGGTGTTGTTGCCAGCCATAGCTTTCCACCAGCACCGTACCATCCTCCAGTCCAACCAGCTGTGGGATGTTGACCCCTGTCACAGTGCTGTCCTTCACAACACCAGCAATCTCAGACAAAGTGTTCACTCTGGTCTTTCTGAAGCGCTGCTTGATGAGGCCAAAGCACCAGTCGGGGCCATACTTGGTATGGCCTGTGATCAGGAAGTGAAGGTCCAGACTGTGGTGGAGCTTGTGCATGGTCCGCCAGGCACAATACCAGAGGACAAATGTGTTCTTGTTTTGGCAACTGCAGTTATCACAATTCAGGTCCACACGTGTTTCCCCAACTCCGTAGTTGGTGAAGAAGTGGTGCATGTAGTTGATGACTGCTCTGCTGCCTTTTTGATGGGAGGCATTAGACCATTCTCCTTGTATGACTGATGGAGGAGAGTCAGGCATGTTCTACTGATGCTGAAAGACAAATTCCAGATACAACTATTTTAGCATTATTATACAATAGATGCGAAATGACGTTCTGAGATAACATCACTACACATACTTCATACACGTAATGTTAGCTAGCTAGCCAGCCATCTAACGTCAGCTGGCTAGCTAACAGCAAGCTTTAACTACAAATACAAACCGATTGTCATAGCTACCTAAAGTTAACCAAATAGGTTCAATGTTAGCTAGCTAACATTAGGCTATAACTAGCAATCCGAAATGGCATTCTGAGAACATCACTAACGTTACAAACAATTCATACACGTACATTAATGTTAGCTAGCAAGCCAGCCATCTAACCTCAGCTAACGTTAGCTAGCTAACAGCAAGCTTTAACTCGTGGTATGTTGTTTAGACCTGTCACGTTAACATTAGCTAGCTAAAAAATGAACTATAATCCCAATCCATAGAGTAACATTACTAGCAATAGAAACCGATTGTCATAGCTAAATTAGGTTCAATGTTAACTTTAGCTAGCAAGCCAGCTGGCTAGCTAACAGCAAGCCTTATCTTGCAATTAAAACAACTTTCTGACAAAATTAGAAACGTATAATATCTGAAACTGTAGCTAGATTCTTACCCATATACATGGAAGAAAGCTTCACGGCAGACTGCAACCCCTTTCATTAAATAAGACGTCCTGTGACGTTTCCGTTTAGTTTTCACAGCTTGTTTGGCCCGTTGTGTTCCACTGATTTTAAAACTCGGTTAACTTCTTCCGTGACAACAACACTGTTGTTCGCTGTTTCTTCCCCATCACCGTCATCAGAAGACTCTACAATGTCTTCTTCAATTAAAATGTTTTTACCTAAATCAGAGATTTTATCATCGTCCTAATTCATTTTCCGAGTCAGCATGGCACGATCGTCCTCCAGAAAGTAGTCCATCACAACGTTTTCCCACTGACCTTTGTTGATAGTGCCTGATAAATTCAGGGCAGCAATGTTATTGAGAGTAGAAGCAACATATTTGCAGTTCTTCATGGCTAACGTTATATCTTCAGAAAAAACTGCAGTAGAAAGGATTATCTACACATAACGAGCAGCGCATTTTACAGACACACGATACTACACCGCAGAACAGTCTGAAACTCATCTCTCGGCATGTCCAGCCCACTCATAATCTCATTCCAATCATGACTAGCGGTAAGGTTCCTGACTTTTTCTTTGGCTAAACCAACTAGGCTCTTAATTTAACAATTTTATTCATATTTACAGATGGCAAAAAAGTTAGTTATTAACGCACATGAAAGCTCATATGTTCGAGAAGGCATTTCTGCCAAAAAACACATTTTGATAAAAAAAAAAAGTACATTCAAACGGCTCTCCTGTGAAGTTGTGACTCGCGACATACGCCTAGTTTCCTGAATCGGGTCACATATGCGTACTTTAGTTATGAAACACAATTTTTGGACAATTTAGGATGTTGCACACCGTGTTCAGCCAATAGGCCAGCAGATAAGTACCAAATATACAAATATAGATGTTTTACTTTATGATACAAGTATCGTACTTGGTACATCAATACTAAATACCTTAAGGAACAGTTAAAGACAGGAGGCAGTCTGGGAAGCATGTCAGTCAACCAGGGTGGCCATTTTAAGAAAATAGCTGCCATTTGGTTTTCCTGTTAGAAGAAAATTGGGTAAAATATTATCTGCTCACTAAATAGATAATAAAATACTCTGAAGACCTTCATGGGGGTCATATCAAGGTCATTTTGAGCATAGTCCAGCAGCTACACGAGCAAATTGTGGACATTGTGATGGAGCCACCAAATTTCCCACACACTGGGGCACATCTATAGAAGTCTTTCTGGCTATAGTGCCATCACAGCTGCATGGGGTCATATTGGACTAGATTCACATGGCCATGTCTCCGTAAATAATTGGTACATACAGCCCATTGTGGCAGGGCTTGCAAACTATCAGGGATTAAATAGGGAAACCCAGTTGCTATGGAAGAATTTAGTTGGAAATGTAAATGATGAATCAATATCATGTTTGCAATTTCTTTTCCTAAATGGGTATGCATTTTTTTGACACAATTCAAATTGAAATGCAAAGAAACTATAGCATTATAATTTTCATGATTGAGCATGTATAATGTCTGCCAATTTGAAAAATAAATGGCAAGGTGTGTTTGATTTTTCCATGGAACTACCCAGTACAACACTGACACATTTAAAAATCAAATCTAAATGCTTAAATGACAAATCATTTCTCATGTTTTTAATTTCATTTCATTGTTGTGATTGCATGAATTGTGACAAAAAGAAAAATAATTATTTTCCAAATTAAAATGATCAATCAAATTCGATAAATCAATCGCAATGCTTCATTTTGTTATTTAGTTTCCTTATTGTTCCTTTGCGTTTGCGATGTGTTATACCTGTCAATCAAGCAGTCACACCCAACTACCTCATCCCCATATTGTTATTTTTATTTTTTTTGCTCTTTTGCACCCCAGTATCTCTACTTGCACATCATCTTCTGCACATCTTTTCACTCCAGTGTTAATGCTAAATTCTAATTATTTTGCCACTATGGCCTATTTATTGCCTTACCTCCCTAATCTTACGACATTTGCACACACTGTACATAGATTTTTCTATTGTGTTACTGACTGTACGTTTGTTTATCCCATGTGTAACTCTGTGTTGTTGTTTTTGTCGCACTGCTTTGCTTTATCTTGGCCAGGTTGCAGTTGTAAATGAGAACTTGTTCTCAACTGGCCTACCTGGTAAAACATGGTGGGTGCGGTTTTGCTAACATGAGGTGGAAGAGTTCCCCTGTGCTTGCATACACTAAGTTAACTGTGCCTTTAAACAGCTTGGAAAATTCTTCCAAATGGACAATGACCCCAAGCATACTTCCGAAGTTGTGGCAAAATGGCTTAAGAACAACAAAGTCAATGTAATGGATTGGCCATCACAAAGCCCTGTCCTCAATCCTAAAGAACATTTGTGGGCAGAACTGAAAAAGTGTGTGCGAGCAAGGAGGCCTACAAACCTGACTCAGTTACACCAGCTCTGTCAGGAGGAATGGGTCAAAATTCACCCAACTTATTGTGGGAAGCAAGAGGAAGGCTACCCTAAACGTTTGACCCAAGTTAAACAATTTAAAGGCAATGCTACCAAATACTAATTGAGTGTATGTAAACTTCTGATCCACTGGGTGTCATGAATCCCACTTCCTGAGTCTGTTTTCTGCCTGAGCTGACTGTTTTCTGTGTTGGAGTCTGTTTTCTGAGGTTCCTGGACGCACCCTGTCTGGTTGCCAGGCGACGAAGCTAGGCGGGAGATCTCTCGATTACCCGCACCTGCATCTCATCAGCTATCTGCACACCTGGTCCTGATCATCACCTCTTCACTTTATAAGCTCTGACCTGACATCCATTCCCTGCCGAATCGTTAGCAATGAACATCATTCTCCCGGAACATTCACCCTCCCTGCCTGGTCGTCGGTGGCTTCTGTGACATCATTGGATCTGCCTATCCACTCTCATCAACTCACCTCCGCTGCCGCTCCGTCTCCTGGATTATTCTGCTTTCACCTTGACTCTGTAAATAAATACTCACCTTCTTTTTACTCACCTTGTCCTGGTCGGCTTCTTCGTTCTGCTTTAGAGAATCGTGACACTGGGAATGTGATGAAAGAAATAAAAGCTGAAATAAATAATTCTCTCTACTATTATTCTGACATTTCACATTCTTAAAATAAAGTGGTGATCCTAACTGACCTAAGACAGGGAATTTTTACTCTGATTAAATGTCAGGAATTGTGAAAAACTGAGTTGAAATGTATTTGGCTAAGGTGTATGTAAACTTCCTACTTCAACTGTATATGCTTCAGTAAGATTGGCTTTTTAGCATTCATAGCAATGGTTATCAACTGTACTGCAGAGATGGAACGTAAGTCACAGAAAATAGAGGTTGTGGTGGCAGCTGCAGAGAAGTGTTTGGGGGTATGAGATTTGACGTCAGATGAGTTACAGGGTGTGTTGAGTGGTGGTGTCCCGTCCTTTCGGGCTGTTGGCCTGAGGTACGACTAAATAGATTTAGTGGAGTAGGGTGGTGAGTTTTTAATGAGTGTAGGGTTAGATGGTAGGGTATTTGATTTATTGTCCTTTTCTTTAAAGCCAAGTGGAAGGGAGTTATACTTCAGTCTATTTGTTGGCGGTAATGCAACATTTATTGGATGCCAACCGCCGTTAAACCTCATCCAAGACAAAGACTCTGGCAACATTCACTTTTTAGGCTGTCCTGGCAACAACAGCCAGTGTGAAACCTCACAGAAGAACAACAGCCAGTGTGTAGTCCCACAGAAGAACAACAACAACAGCCAGTGTGTAGTCCCACAGAAGATCAACAGCCAGTGTGTAGTCCCACAGAAGAACAAGATCAACAGCCAGTGTGTAGTCCCACAGAAGAACAAGATCAACAGCCAGTGTGTAGTCCCACAGAAGAACAAGATCAACAGCCAGTGTGTGGTCCCACAGAAGAACAAGAACAACAGCCAGTGTGTAGTCCCACAGAAGAACAAGATCAACAGCCAGTGTGTAGTCCCACAGAAGAACAAGAACAACAGCCAGTGTGTAGTCCCACAGAAGAACAAGATCAACAGCCAGTGTGTAGTCCCACAGAAGAACAAGATCAACAGCCAGTGTGTAGTCCCACAGAAGAACAAGATCAACAGCCAGTGTGTAGTCCCACAGAAGAACAAGATCAACAGCCAGTGTGTGGTCCCACAGAAGAACAAGAACAACAGCCAGTGTGTAGTCCCACAGAAGAACAAGATCAACAGCCAGTGTGTAGTCCCACAGAAGAACAAGAACAACAGCCAGTGTGTAGTCCCACAGAAGAACAAGATCAACAGCCAGTGTGTAGTCCCACAGAAGAACAAGATCAACAGCCAGTGTGTAGTCCCACAGAAGAACAAGATCAACAGCCAGTGTGTAGTCCCACAGAAGAACAAGAACAACAGCCAGTGTGTAGTCCCACAGAAGAACAAGATCAACAGCCAGTGTGTAGTCCCACAGAAGAACAAGATCAACAGCCAGTGTGTAGTCCCACAGAAGAACAAGATCAACAGCCAGTGTGTGGTCCCACAGAAGAACAAGAACAACAGCCAGTGTGTAGTCCCACAGAAGAACAAGATCAACAGCCAGTGTGTAGTCCCACAGAAGAACAAGAACAACAGCCAGTGTGTAGTCCTACAGAAGAAGAACAACAGCCAGTGTGTAGTCCCACAGAAGAAGAAGAACAGAGAGTGTGTAGTCCCACAGAAGAAGACGAAGAACAGAGTGTGTGCGAGGAGTTTGCTGTAGGGGACTATAAAGCTCAGTGGAGGGGACACAGGCAGCTACTAGTAGGTAGCTAATAAGGGTAATTGGTTATTATAAGTAGCGATCTATCGGTAGGTTCGACAGCTAGATGGCTATGAAGGGGCACTACTGGCTAACGTCACAACAAGACGTCGTAGAACACCTTTAGGTACAATCAGTGGATTTTTTGTTTGCATTGAAACAGTTAGCTGAATAACTAGCATGGTTATTTGTTTTCTACCACTGATGGCTATCAAGCTATGATGCACTAAAGTTACTCTGGAAGGGATCACTAATGGTATGTGACTATTCAAAAACAAAGGACCTATCTGAAAGCATCTGAAACTATCAGACTATATAGTGTAACGTTGTTAGTGTAATGGTGTTTTAGCTTTTGTTTCGTTTTTTAGGCCCAGCTCTCACACTATGTGTGTGTCTCTCAGTCAGTCTGTCTCAGCATGTCTGTGGCAATCTGTCTGTTTAGGAGTTCCGTATGTGACTGCAGGAGAGTAGTGGCGGACAACACTGGAGGGCATCTTCACTGAGCAATGAGCACATGTCGGACATGTACAAGTAAACATCCATATTGGGTACTACTACATGGATAGATAGGAGGCAGAGGTTGCAAGCATAGAGGTAGATACTGTACTGTATTTTGCAAGTCATTACCTGTCATTACTTAGCAGTGATTGTATCATACACAGACAGTGTCTGAAGCACCCCTTGTCCTCATAGGCAGTACTCAAATGTGTTGGACTTGTTGCAGAGTTACTGTCATGTTGCTGAGTTATGACTGATTCTCCTCCCTTCTCCCAAATTGTGCACTTGCATACTTCCATGATGAGGAGTTTGCAAGTGCACACCATAAGAGAAGGGTGAAGAATTGGGATGTAGCCCTCCTGTGCTCTCTCAACCACCTATATACACCTGTTCCTGTAGCTGAGGGTTACAGTGATATTACAATGAGGGGATTCGATTAAGCTGGCCAGGGTGGGCATGCACCGGGTGAAAAGTGATCATTTTGAAAACCAGGTTACCAACCGAGTGTGAGCGGGGTGCCATGTTCAAAGCCCACAGCGAAGTCGGCTCAAAACAAAGTGATGTATGTCAATATCGTGAAGACGCATGCAAAGTGTTGTTTGCTCTTGGTATAAAAACTAATATATACCTTATCTGCCTTCCCAAGTAAAACTAGTACAATTCTAACATGTACTTTATGGAAAATACATGTATGTTTTCCGACCGATGAACCATACTGTCTTGTTGACAATATGGCCTGGCGGCGCAGATTAGTGTTAGATTTGAGCAGGGCGCTTCTCCCTCACCGCTTTCACCCATTCACGTCACGGGCCAAGCCCGGTGCACCCCGGTCCAGCTTAATTAAACTACCTCAATATAAGGGCTACTCTACGGCGTGGTAGTGTCCACAGTATAATAAAAATGGAGTTGTATTCATATTGTAGTCCGATGATCCTCCCCCGTTTGAGTTCTTGTACGTGACATTTTGTTTATTGCAAGTCAAGCTTTTGTTTGCATTCCAGTGAATATTGTCAACCTTAAAGTATTTCATGATTATATCCTGCAGGGAACAGTACCAGAGCCTTTGTAAGAGGGAATATGATCTATGATATGGACTGGAATCAGTCTGATTCTTTTGACTTTCTGTTGTCTGATCATCACCAATGATATTTCTAACTTTACTGACGAGGAAGAAGAGGGCAGGCTTATCCATTGTCCCTGAATTGCTTGAAGTGTTCAGTCAAAATTACAGTGCCACTTTGTTACCACAAGTCACATATTCAATAAGATGTTCTGCAAAAACTGTATAGTTGTGGCCAAAAGTTTTGAGAATGACACAAATATTAATTTTCACAGTCTGCTGCCTCAGTTTGTATGATGGCAATTTGCATATACTCCAGAATGTTGTGAAGAGTGATCAGATGAATTGCAAATAATTGCAAAGTCCCTCTTTGCCATGCAAATGAACTGAATCCCCCCAAAACATTTCCACTGCATTTCAGTCCTGCCACAAAAGGACCAGCTGACATCATGTCAGTGATTCTCTCATTAACACAGGTGTGAGTGTTGATGAGGACAAGGGTGGAGATCACTTTGTCATGCTGATTGAGTTTGAATAACAGACTGGAAGCTTCAAAGGAGGGTGGTGCTTGGAATCATTGTTCTTCCTCTGTCAATCATGGTTCCCTGCAAGGAAACCCGTGCCGTCATCATTGCTTCACAGGCAAGGATATTGCTGCCAGTAAGATTGCACCTAAATCAACCATTTATCTGATCATCAAGAACTTCAAGGAGAGCGGTTCAATTGTTGTGAAGAAGGCTTCAGGGCGTCCAAGAAAGTCCAGCAAGCTCCAGGACCGTCTCCTAAAGTTGATTCAGCTGCGGGATTGGGGCACCACCAGTACAGAGCTTGCTCAGGAATGGCAGCAGGCAGGTGTGAGTGCATTTGCGCGCACAGTGAGGCGAAGACTTTTGGAGGATGGCCCGGTGTCAAGAAGGGCAGCAAAGAAGCCACTTCTCTCCAGGAAAAACATCAGGGACAGACTGATATTCTGCAAAAGGTACAGGGATTGGACTGCTGAGGACTGGGGTAAAGTCATTTTCTCTGATGAATCCCCTTTCCGATTGTTTGGGGCATCCGGAAAAAAGCTTGTCCGAAGAAGACAAGGTGAGCGCTACCATCAGTCCTGTGTCATGCCAACAGTAAAGCATCCTGAGACCATTCATGTGTGGGGTTGCTTCTCAGCCAAGGGAGTGGGCTCAATCACAATTTTGCCTAAGAACACAGCCATGAATAAAGAATGGTACCAACACATCCTCCGAGAGCAACCTCTCCCAACCATCCATGAACAGTTTGGTGACGAACAATGCCTTTTCCAGCATGATGGAGCACCTTGCCGTAAGGCAAAAGTGATAACTAAGTGGCTCGGGGAACAAAACATCGATATTTTGAGTCCATGGCCAGGAAACTCCCCAGACCTTAATTCCATTGAGAACTTGTGGTCAATCCTCAAGAGGCGGGTGAACAAACAAAAACCGACAAATTCTGACAAACTCCAAGCATTGATTATGCAAGAATGGGCTGCCATCAGTCAGGATGTGGCCCAGAAGTTAACCTCTTACATCTAGACGTTCCGCTAGCGGAACACCTGCTCCAATATCCAATGATAGGCGTGGCGCGAATTACAAATTCCTCAAAAATCCAAAAACGTCAATTTTTCAAACATATGACTATTTTACACCATTTTAAAGACAAGACTCTCCTTTATCTAACCACACTGTCTGATTTCAAAAAGGCTTTACAGCGAAAGCAAAACATTAGATTATGTCAGCAGAGTACCCAGCCAGAAATAATCAGACACCCATTTTTCAAGCTAGCATATAATGTCACAAAAAACAAAACCACAGCTAAATGCAGCACTAACCTTTGATGATCTTCATCAGATGACACTCCTAGGACATTATGTTATACAATACATGCATGTTTTGTTCAATCAAGTTCATATTTATATCAAAAACCAGCTTTTTACATTAGCATGTGACGTTCAGAAGTGGCATTCCCACCGAACACTTCCGGTGAATTTACTAAATTACTCACGATAAACGTTCACAAAAAACATTACAATTATTTTAAGAATTATAGATACAGAACTCCTTTATGCAATCTTGGTGTCCGATTTTAAAATAGCTTTTCGGTGAAAGCACATTTTGCAATATTCTGAGTAGATAGCCCGGCCATCATGGCTAGCTATTTTGACACCCACCAAGTTTGGTACTAACCAAACTCAGATTTTCTATAAGAAAAATTGGATTACCTTTGCTGTTCTTCGTCAGAATGCACTCCCAGGACTTCTACTTCAATAACAAATGTTGGTTTGGTTCCAGATAATCCATAGTTGAACGCACGTTTTGTTTGTGCGTTCAAGACACTATCCGAAGGGTAAAGAAGGGTGACGCGCCCGACGCGTTTCGTGACAAAAAATGTCTAAATATTCCATTACCGTACTTCGAAGCATGTCAACCGCTGTTTAAAATAAATTTTTATGCGATTTTTCTCGTAAAAAAGCGATAATATTCCGACCGGGAAACCCTGTTTTCGTTCAAAGACGAAAAAATAAAAACATGGTGTCGGCTCGTGCACGCGCCCCAGTCTCATTGTTCTCAGATCGACCACTATCCAAATGCGCTACTGTTTTTCAGCCATGGCCTGCAAAGTCACCATTCAACGTTCTGGCGCCTTCTGAGAGCCTATGGGAGCATTAGAAAATGTCACGTTATGCCAGAGATCCGCTGTTTTGGATAGAGATGATAAAGAAGGCCAAGAAATAGTCAGAGAGGGCGCTTCCTGTTTGGAATCTTCTCAGGTTTTGGCCTGCCAAATGAGTTCTGTTATACTCACAGACACCATTCAAACAGTTTTAGAAACTTTGGAGTGTTTTCTATCCAAAGCTAATAATTATATGCATATTCTAGTTTCTGGGCAGGAGTAATAATCAGATTTAATCGGGTACGTTTTTTTATCCGGCCGTGAAAATACTGCCCCCTATCCATAACAAGTTAATTGACAGCATGCCAGGGCGGATTGCAGATGTCTTGAAAAAGAAGGGTCAACACTGCAAATATTGACTCTTTGCATCAACTTTATGTAATTGTCAATAAAAGCATTTGACACTTATGAAATGCTTGTAATTATACTTCAGTATTCCATAGTAACATCTGACAAAAATATCTAAAGACACTGAAGCATCAAACTTCGTGAAAATGTATATTTGTGTCATTCTCAAAACTTTTGGCCACGACTGTACAGAAATGTTATTGCGCTTCAATGAGGTTTTGCCAGTCATATCTTGGAAACTATCATCAAGGAAACATACAGTAGTTGAACAATTTGTGTAGATAGTAACCTGTTTATTGAACACCAGTGATTCTAAGAACAAGAATAACTGTTACCTGTAGGACAATGTCTCTATCACAGCTCACCAAGGGTACAGTAAGGTACTGTATATCCTTAATAAAATAAGTAGTGATGGTTAATTGTGCATGCCTATCATTTTACATTCAATATGGAACAACTTAATATGCAATATCGTTTTGGGGCTCCTGAGGGGCGCAGCGGTCTAAGGCACTGGGTTTGGCCCGGGGTAGGCTGTCATTATAAATAAGAATTTAGTTGCCTAGTTAAATAAAGGTTAAATAAAATAAATACCTATGGCTTGCATTCAGTGCCCCTGTTGTTAGTTTCCTCCCTGAGATTTGAATGTCGGACAGTTCGATCCCTGGCCGAGTCATTCCATAAAAATGGGACCCGATGCGTCTCTGCTTGACACTCAAGATCGATTGAGATAGATTGGAGGTAAAGGCCCAGGGGGTGTAATTGTACATCAAGCTGCCGCACACTACAGAACCAGGAGATGGGCTCCTGCTCCTATGAGCCATTGTGGCTCGCACAAGCCAAGGCTCATGCAAAACTACCCTCTTGCTTACAGCTTTAACAGTATTGAGTCAAGGAACCGCTTTACTGCTCAAGGAGCAGAGCAGGCAGGTGGGCTTACTCTGATGGTGCCATGAGATACTGTATATGATAACCAGCAGTTTTTGGGGTCCTTCAACCAACAAAGTTCCTTCTCACTCTCACACAGTCACTATTTTTATTTATTTTTTAACTAGGCAAGTCAGTTAAGAAAAATATCTTATTTTACAATGTAGGTCTACATTGGGAACAGTTCAGGGGCAGAACGACAGATCTTTACCTTGTCAGCTCAGGGATGCGATCCAGCCACCTTCTGGTTACTGGCCCAATGCTCTAACCACTAAGCTACCTATATTTTTATTTCATTTGTTAGACAAGAATAATTTTAGTAGGTTATGTCCATCTACTCATCTCTTTAAATTTGTTACATTTACATTTTAGTCATTTAGCAGATGCTCTTATCCAGAGCGACTTACAGTAGTGAATGCATACATTTCATAATTTTTTTTCTCCGTACTGGTCCCCCGTGGGAATCGAACCCACAACCCTGGCATTGCAAACACCATGCTCTACCAACTGAGCCACATAGCTAATGTAAATGCTAAAATGACAAATCATTTCTCATGCTTGCCGTTTAATTTTTAAAATAATTCTCAATTGGCAATGCTTTTCTATACGGTGTGTGGTTTAAGACTCAAAATTCAAATGATCAATCAAATTCGATAAATCAATCGCAATGTTTCATTTAGCTATTTAGTTTCCTCATTGCTCCTTTGCGTTTTCTGTGTTACACCTGTCAATCAAACATGGTGGGTGGGGTTTTGTTAATGTAAGGCAGAAGAGGTTGCCTGGGCTTGCTAGCTATGCTCAGACAGAAATACTTGTACTCTTAATTTCTTAAAGCATTTATTGATTAGAGATGAAGAGCCAAAGCTCTACTATATACTGAATAATAATATTATTATTTGCTATGCTGGCTAGGACAGCCAGTGAGCAAGGACTTCGCAGGAGGAGACAAGGAGACAGATTGGGCATGGTGCATGCTGCAAGCTACAACAATGGCTAGTATATGTAGCTTGCTAGGTTAGATTTGTTAGCTAGATAGTTGGCTATGGTGAGAGGCAACAGGTGTTGCACGTTAATAAATTCATCTGTTTTTCTGTGCTCTGGCACACGCAGATGAGAGTGCTTTGAAATCGGAGCAGATAGCCAGAGTGAATTTACCAGAGGTGTGGACTCGAGTCACATGACTTGGACTCGAGTCAGACTCGAGTCACAAATATGATGACTTGCAACTCGACTTGGACTTTAACACCAGTGACTTGACTTGGACTTGAGCCTTATGACTTGACCTGACTTCATACCCTCCCCAAGCCCAAATATTAAAATTGAGCTCAGGTGCATCCTGTTTCCATTGATCATCCTTGATGTTTCTACAACTTGATTGGAGTCCACCTGTGGTAAATCCAATTGATTGGACATGATTTGGAAAGGCACACATCTGTCTAGATAAGGTCTAACAGTTGACAGTGCATGTCAGAGCAAAAACCAAGCCATGAGGTCGAAGGAATTGTCCGTAGAGCTCTGAGGCAGGATTATGTTGAGGCACAGATCTGGGGAAGGGTACCAAAAAAATTCTGCAGCATTGAAGGTCCCCAAGAACACAGTGGCCCCCATCATTCTTAAATGGAAGAAGTTTAGAACCACCAAGACTCTTCCTAGAGCTGGCCGCCCGTCCAAACTAAGCGATCGGGGGAGAAGGGCCTTGGTCAGGGAGGTGAACCGATGTTCACTCTGACAAAGCTCCAGAGTTACTCTGTGGAGATGCGAGAACCTTCCAGAAGGACAACCATCTCTGCAGCACTCCACCAATCAGGCCTTTATGGTAGAGTGGCCAGAAGGAAGCCACTCCTCAGTAAATGGCACATGACTGTCACGCTGTTATAAAGGGATCGGGAGACAGGAGCAGGAATGCGTAATAGGGGTTTTTATTTACCCAAATTACAGCGTGCCGTGTAAAGGCACGGGGACGAAGACCAAACAAACACGTATACAAAACACAGGGTTGAAACCGAAACAAAAGAGTGAGGAGTACCTTGAATAAATACACCGGGGTGAGACGCGTAACGTACACTCACACAATGATACCACACGGGACGAGACCCGTAATCATCTGCGCAATACAAGCAGCACGAAAGCCAAAACAACACAGCACAGGTACTCACACGACCAAAGGACATTGGAACAATAATCAACAAGACAATGGTGAACAAAGGGCACACTTATACAATTACTAATCAGGGAGAATATGTGGATCAGGTGTGCGTAATGACAGTTCAGTTCCTAGAGGCCGGTGACGTAGACCTCCGAAACTGGTGCACGGAATGAGCAACAGTACCGGAGGGATCCGTGACAATGACAGCCCACTTGAAATTTACCAAAAGGCACCTAAAGAACTCAGACAACAAGATTCTCTGGTCCAAGATTGAACTCTTTGGCCTGAATGCCAAGCGTCAGGTCTGGAGGAAACCTGGCGCCATCCCTACGGAGAAGCGTGGTGGTGGCAGGATCATGCTGTGGGAATGTTTTTCAGCAACGTGGACTGGGAGACTAGTCAGGATCGAGTGAAAGATGAACGGAGCAAAGTACAGAGAGATCCTTGATGAAAACCTGCTCCAGAGCACTCAGGACCTCAGACTGGGGTGAAGGTTCGCCTTTCAACAGGACAATGACCCTAAGCACACAGCCAAGACAACGCAGGAGTGGCTTCGGGACAAGTCTCTGAATGTCCTTGAGTTGCCCAGCCAGAGCCCGGACTTGAACCCGATCGAACATCTCTGGAGAGACTTGAAAATAGCTGTGCAACAACTCTCCCCATCCAAACCTGACAGAGCTTGAGAGGATCTGCAAGGAAGAATGGGAGAAACTCATTATTGGGTATTGATGAGGAAAAAATGTATTTAATCAACTTTAGAATAAGGCTGTAATGTAACAAAATGTGGAAAAAGTGAAGGTGTCTGAATACTTTCCGAGTGCACTGTAGAGCCTAAGTTTATGGCTAGTATTCTGCCAGTAGCACAGAGATGAAACGGCGACAAGCAGCGGCTTTTCGAGCTAAATCAATATAGTGTAATGTGTGTAGGGCCTGCTGTAGGCTACAGGTTTTAGAAGCATGGTTTATATCTTAGAATATAATTTACTTCACATATTCTTTTTGCACGCTCTGCTGTTTGCTGTTTATTTATAAGTTTAATCATTATTTAATTGAGTTTTTTACTTAATTATTTACTTATAGATCACAATCACAGTTAAAGGCAGGCCTACTTGACAGGGTGACTGTAAATATGTTAATTTTAAAGTATCCTATGATGTGATTTGTTCTTAATCTTTTCAGAGACATCTCATGTTGTTTCGTCTGATCCCGTTGTTGCTGTTGCTGATGATGATGTCATTCTACCATGTTCCCTGTTGAATTTCACCAAGAGTGCTGGCTTGGTAGTGAAATGGTCGAGATCCAACCTGACAGACACAACTGGGAAAGACAAGGTTGTCCATTTTTACCGTGACGCTCGTGACTCCAATGTGGATCAGGATGAATCCTACAGGGGAAGGACATCACTGTTTAAAGAACTGAAGAATGGCAACGTCTCCTTAAAACTGTCCAGAGTGAAACTCTCTGATGAAGGCAACTACATGTGTTACATTCTAGTTCAGGAACCGAACAGCCTAGTTCATGAAACCGTCATTCAACTCATTGTTGGTGAGTCATGGATCCTCTGTCTCTTAAACACACAAGACCGACCTCTTGACAACTTCTTAGTCAGCTGCATCACCAAAAAGCTAACAGTTCGATGGCGTGGGTGGTGGTATTTCAAGCAGAGGAGTGAGATTTACCAATTCAACTCTGTTACATGTACTTTTATTACATTATCATAAGCACATGTATTAAGTACATATCTCTGATCATTGTTTTACCTTGTCTGTTTAGTTGCTGTATCCAACCCAGTGATCTCCATCAATGGAACCAATGGCAGTGGGGTGGTCCTGAAGTGTGAGGCTAAAAGCTGGTACCCCAAACCCGAGATGAACTGGCTGGACAGTGAGAGACAGGTCCTCCCCGCTGGATCCGCTGAGACACGCAGGGACACAGAGGGCCTCTACATTGTGAGACGCCATGTCACCGTGAACAAGAAAGTCACCAACACGTTTACCTGTAGGGTTCAGCTTCAAAAGTTCAATTTTACGAGGGAGACAGGGTACAATATTCCAGGTGAGCTTCTTCTATTGAGAAAAATAAAAACACAGTAAGTTAGTGACATCACACCTTCCCTAAGATGTCTAAAGGCAACTGTCTCTCACAGAGTGACAGACTACTGTTTTGCTCTATTGGCTAAGATGGTTGGCTTTGAGTTGTTGTGCAGAAGATTGTGTTAGCGCCCTGCTTAGGGCAGAATATAATCCACTCTGTTTCATAGGCATGAAGGATTTGAGAACAAAACTACAAGCCTCTGATATTTGTATGGTGGTTACCACCGTGAAAGCACTATTATTTAAATTGTGCCTTTTTTATTTGTGAACTGTAACGGTCTGGGCGTAGTGGGTGCGTAGTCAGGCGCAGGAGACAGAAAGTTCAATGCAGCGCTTTATTACGCACAAAAGTAATTCGCCCAAAATGCCGGGCGCACCAAAATACAAACACCCAAAATATACTATCCACCACACAGAACACAGTGGAAGGATCATCAAAGAACAGGCGGGCCTACTGGCTTAAATAGCCCAACTAACAAGCCTAAATGAAAACAGGGGAAACTAATTAGACAAAACAAACAGAAAGGAAAAAGGGATCAGTGGCAGCTAGTAGGCCGGTGACGACGACCACCGAGCGCCACCCGAGCAGGGAGAGGAGTCACCCTCGGTAGGAGTCGTGACATGAACATTTACCATCAAGCTGGAAACATTAATTGAATTAAATCCCACACATGTTGGGAAATAACACACTTCTGTTTGGAGCTGCACTCTGTAATGTGATATGATGGTTTAATATGACATCTGTGTTTCAGATGAGATGTTTCCCACGGTTCCCTGGGTGTGGATTGCTGTTCCTGTGTTGATAGTATGTGTTTGTGGACTTGTGTTTGGGTTCATGTGGATAAAATACCAGAAACTGAGAAAAAAGATAGGTAAGTGATGGTTGGTATAGCCTTACCTTCAGGGGGCATTTTATCATCAATCACCACAGAGAGAAATATAGGACATTCTCACTCACTCAATTCAATTCAGTGGGTCGTTATTGGCATGGGAAACATATGTTTACATTGCCAAAGCAAGTAAAACAAACAATAAACAAAAGTGAGAAGAAACACATTTAACATCAGCAAAAAACTATTCGAAATTCACAGGAAACATTGCACTGAAAAAAATAGACATTTCAAATGTTATATTATCAGCTATGTATATTGATTTAGCAATGTGCAAATAGTTGTAGTACAAATAGTGAGGGAAGATAAATAAACATAAATATTGGTAGTATTTACAATGTTTGTGCTCCACTGGTTGCTCTTTTCTTATGGCAACAGGCCTGTCTCTGTCTCTCTGTATCTCCCTTTCTCTCTGTCCTTCTCTCTCTCTCTCTCTCTCTCTCTCTCTCTCTCTCTCTCTCGCTCTCCTTCTGTCTCTGTCTCTCTGTCTGTATCTCCCTTTCTCTCTGTCCTCTCTCTCTCTCTCTCTCTCTCTCTCTCTGTCCTTCTCTCTCTCTCTGTCCTCTCTCTCTCTCTCTCTCTCCTTCTGTCTCTGTCTCTGTCTGTATCTCCCTTTCTCTGTCCTCTCTCTCTCTGTCCCTCTCTCTCTCTCTCTCCTCTCTCTCTCTGTCCTTCTCTCTCTCTCTGTCCTCTCTCTCTCTCTCTCTCTCTCCTTCTGTCTCTGTCTCTGTCTGTATCTCCCTTTCTCTGTCCTCTCTCTCTCTGTCCTTCTCTCTCTCTCTCTCTCTCTCTGTCCTTCTCTGTCTCTCTCTCTCTCTCTCTCTCTCTCTCTCTCTCTCTGTCTGTATCTCCCTTTCTCTCTTTCTCTGTCCTCTCTCTCTTTCTCTCTCTTTCTCTCTCTCTTTTTTCTCTCTCTTTCTTTCTCTCTCTCTCAACAGTAACAACAATAACCAAGGGTCAAAATAACCATATATTCAACAATAACAATAAGCATACAGTAGAGGACATGTGCAGGTTGATTGGTCTGTCAGACACTGTCCCTCATCTTATGGCAGGCATCAATGTAGTGCGCTGCCAACCCACAGCTCTCTGCATCCTCCCCCAACAGGACGGGTAGCCTATCCTCATCAGATTTGGGGAAATGACACTCTCTAATTGTTTTATATTTTTGACATTTTGTCAGGAAATGCAGCTCTGTCTCAGGTTCTGCTGTTGTGCAGTGGTTGCACAGCCTTTCCTCTACAGGGAGCCAGGTTTTCCTGTGTCTACCCTTCTCAATGGCAAGGCTGTGCTCACTGAGCCTGTACTTTGTCAAGGTTTTTCTAAGGTTTTGATCAGTAACCATGGTCAAATATTTAGCCACGGTGTATTGTCAATTTAGGGCCAGAGAGCACTGCGTTTTGCTTTGTGCTTGTGTTTCCCAATAAGTAATGTAGTTTTGTTTTGACTGTGTTGTCATTTTTTTTTATCTGATTGATTGGATGTTCTGGTCCTGAGGCTTCGGTATGTTAGTAGAACAGGATTGTGAACTCAGCCCCAGGACCAGCTGGATGAGGGTCCTGAGGATTCAGTGTGTTAGTAGAACAGGATTGTGAACTCAGCCCCAGGACCAGCTGGATGAGGGTCCTGAGGCTTCGGTGTGTTAGTAGAACAGGATTGTGAACTCAGCCCCAGGACCAGCTGGATGAGGGTCCTGAGGATTCGGTGTGTTAGTAGAACAGGATTGTGAACTCAGCCCCAGGACCAGCTGGATGAGGGTCCTGAGGATTCAGTGTGTTAGTAGAACAGGATTGTGAACTCAGCCCCAGGACCAGCTGGATGAGGGTCCTGAGGATTCGGTGTGTTAGTAGAACAGGATTGTGAACTCAGCCCCAGGACCAGCTGGATGAGGGTCCTGAGGATTCGGTGTGTTAGTAGAACAGGATTGTGAACTCAGCCCCAGGACCAGCTGGATGAGGGTCCTGAGGATTCGGTGTGTTAGTAGAACAGGATTGTGAACTCAGCCCCAGGACCAGCTGGATGAGGGTCCTGAGGATTCGGTGTGTTAGTAGAACAGGATTGTGAACTCAGCCCCAGGACCAGCTGGATGAGGGTCCTGAGGATTCGGTGTGTTAGTAGAACAGGATTGTGAACTCAGCCCCAGGACCAGCTGGATGAGGGTCCTGAGGATTCGGTGTGTTAGTAGAACAGGATTGTGAACTCAGCCCCAGGACCAGCTGGATGAGGGTCCTGAGGCTTCGGTGTGTTAGTAGAACAGGATTGTGAACTCAGCCCCAGGACCAGCTGGATGAGGGTCCTGAGGATTCAGTGTGTTAGTAGAACAGGATTGTGAACTCAGCCCCAGGACCAGCTGGATGAGGGTCCTGAGGATTCAGTGTGTTAGTAGAACAGGATTGTGAACTCAGCCCCAGGACCAGCTGGATGAGGGTCCTGAGGATTCAGTGTGTTAGTAGAACAGGATTGTGAACTCAGCCCCAGGACCAGCTGGATGGGGAACTATTTTCTTTGCTCAGCTTTTGGTATTGCAGGGCTTGGTAATGACATGACAGGGCTTGGTAATGTCACTACATTTTCGATGTTTCCTAAATGTAATTGCTATTTTTTTAGTTTTTATTATTGGAGGATATTGGCCTAATTCTGCCCTGCATGCATTGTTTGTAGTTTTCCTCTGGACATGTAGGAGAATCTTACAGATCTGTCTCTCTCTGTCTCTCGATCTCTCGTGTCTCTCCTCTCTCTGTGTCTTCACACTTTAGGCCGGGATTCAAGCCAATGTAAATAAATAACCTGTGTAACAGCCTGTGTGATTGACTTTTAAAGGGGATTTCTTTTTGAGCTGACATAAATGAACAGCATACATGATCTCTCCAGTGTATAGCTGTGTGCAGATCATTCATCTATGCTAGTTTTAATCCTGGCCTTAGTCTTATTGTATATCAGCAGATAACGCCAGACGAGAGGGAAAAGTGTGTGTGTGTGTTGTGTGGTGTGTGTGTGTGTGTGTGTGTGTGTGTGTGTGTGTGTGTGTGTGTGTGTGCTAGAGCTCATAATTATATAATATAATAATTATATTCATTTGTTTTCTTAGACTTTGCAGATCAACAGATACAAGAACTCACTGACGAGCTGGGTAAGTGGTATGGAAAATAACTTGTGTGTGTGTGTGTGTGTGTGTGTGTGTGTGTGTGTGTGTGTGTGTGTGTGTGTGTGTGTGTGTGTGTGATTATCTATGTGTTCTCACTTTAATACTTTGTTTTACTGTTCATCTACAGACAGTTCCAGAATAAAATCTGGTAAGTTGTGTGTGTGCTCGTGCGTGCATGTGTGTGAACTCATGATTTGAATAATTATATTAATTTGTGTTTTCTTATACTATGCAGATCAGCGTATAAAAGAGCTCACTGACGAGCTGGGTAAGTGCTGTGGAAAATAAGTCGTTTGTCTGTCGATATGCCTGTCTTTCTGTGTGAGGATTTATCCATGTGTTCTCACTTTAATACTTCATTTTACTGTTCATCTACAGACACTTCCAAAAGAGGTGTGTGTGTGTGCATCGTTTGGGTTACAGAGCTCATGATTTGCGCTCATGATTTGTTTGGGTTTTATTATTCTCTGTAGATACACGCGAACAAGAGCTCACTGAACAGCTAGGTGAGTGGTGTGTGTGTGTGTGTGTGTGTGGCGTATTCGTCTCTAGTGATTACCTCGGCCTTCTCACGTTAATTGTTCTGTGTTACTTACCTACAGCTAAACTCAAACAAGAGAGGGGTAAGTCGTGTGTATGTGCCGTATGTGTGCTATGCGTGAGTTATACTCTCCAGGTAGGGTGAAAATGTTAACTAGTTAAATAAGGGTTTGTCAATACCATACAGGAACAAAAGCTAATGATTTCAATTCTTACTTATATTAATTTATTATTATTGTTTCTTTAAATTATGTTTTTCCATCTTCAGCTGCACTTGTCTCTTCAGTTGATAACGGATGCCATGTAAGTAGTGTGTGTGTGTGTGTGTGTGTGTGTGTGTGTGTGTGTGTGTGTGTGTGTGTGTGTAGACATCTACATTCAGATTAAAAAATCTATATATATTATTACAGCATAAATTTACAAACATTTTTCAGTAGAATTCAGGATATAAACTTAAATTACACATTTGTTATGAAAGTACATCGTACCTTATGACGGGTGAATTTTAGTAATCATTTAAAATACTATAAGGGACTCAAGGCCGTGCTATATCTTGAATATCAGCCGTAACGGAAGTCTGACCGTAACTGCACTAACAAAATACTACAATCCATCGAACCTCATTTCTTAATTCCTTTATTCTCTTACTTTTCCAGAGATTTTCATTCTCAAGGGTAAGTTTTGGCTTGGCTTTAAAACGCTGTCAAAGTCTGGCTTCATTGTGATTGAATTACATGGAGAGATTGATTTGTTCTTAGAACCCTGTTGATGTTGGACTCTTAACTGACTTCACTTTCGTCATTGTAGCCTAACATCTTTCATAGTTGTGTTCACTGTTCCATGGGAGAATATCACAGGTCACCACTACCAACAGGCAGGCAACTCACAGAAGCAATAACTATGGGAAAATGTAAAATATATGTTTTAATTGCACTTACTTGACTTAAAGTCAAGACATTTGTACTAATAATTTGACTGTAACAAACACCAGGTCAAATGAATGAATATCTCAACATGTATGACATGCATTGATTTTTCTTACTTCTACAGACGTTATCAATGTCACTGTCAAACGTAAGTATCATGTGTATGACTGGGCTTTTAAAAGCCTGTGTTTGTGTGCGTGCGCGGGTATACATGTGTGAGTGGAAATTAGTATTAGACAATCTGAAAAAGATTGTCAGTGTCTGTCATGGGAAAGCTTTTTGATTTGTCAGCACCAGTATGTGTGACTTTTTCAGAAACCACTTAGAAGAAATACAATGGCACATTCAATGACTGAAAAGGCAGATGTCAAAGAGGATGAAGAGACGAACCCGTTACACCAAACCATCAGAACCACTTGACGAGGTCGCTAGTTGGGTTAAAGGAATAGTCCACTCAAACTATCTTTTGTAGTTAAAAAAAAAAAATATCCACTGTTGCTGAATGTTTTGCATGTCAGCAATCACGTTTTCAATACATAGGACTTTCAAGATGATGATGTCTTCATGATCATATGCTGCACTTTGCTTCTTGAAAGTGCTATATCTTGACTACTGACATGCAAACATTTTTGGGGCTGTATCAACATTGGACTAATGAAACCAATACCTTTTTTTTTTATTGGAGCAATGGTACTACTTCACACTTTCTATGTCACACTAATTTTATGTCACACTATGTAGACTCAAGGAAGCCTTTCTTTGGAGAAGGTTCTTCATTAGGTTCTTTGCTTTCTGAATGGTTGCAAAAGAATCGTCTTGCTAGAAGGTTGTGGGTGAATTCCCAATAGTTTTTATGTGGCATTATTTCACATCGCTTAACCTGTGTTTTTCATTGTTTTATTCTACCTGTATTGCCTCTTTATGTTCATGGGTTCTTTTGGGGTGGTTGGTCTGGAACCTTAAGGGATGTCAGCATGTACAGTGCATTCGGAAAGTATTCAGACCCCTCAACTTTTCCACATTTTGTTACGTTACAGCCTTCTTCTGAAGTGGATTAAATAAGTAAACCAAATCCTCATCAATCTACACACAATACCCCATAATGACAAAGCGAAAATAGGGTTTTAGACATTTTTTGCAAATATAAAAAACCTAAAACAGAAATATCTTATTTACATAAGTATTCAGACCCTTTGCTATGAGACTCGAAATTGAGCTCAGGTGCATCCTGTTTCCATTGATCATCCTTGAGATGTTTCTACAACTTGATTGGATTCCACCTGTGGCAAATTCAATTGATTGGACATGATTTGTAAAGGCACACACCTGTCTATATAAGGTCCCACAGTTGACAGTGCATGTCAGAGCAAAAACCAAGCCATGAGGTCGAAGGAATTGTCCATAGAGCTCCAAGACAGGATTGTGTCGAGGCACAGATCTGGGGAAGGGTACCAAAACATTTCTGCAGCATTGAAGGTCCCCAAGAACACAGTGGCTTCCTTCATTCTTAAATGGAAGAAGTTTAGAACCACCAATACTCTTCCTAGAGTTGGCCGCCCGGCCAAACTGAGCAATCGGGGGAGAAGGGCCTTGGTCAGAGAGGTGACCCATGTGGCTCAGTTGGTAGAGCATGGTGTTTGCAACGCCAGGGTTGTAGGTTTGATTCCCACGGGGGACCAATACGGAGAAAAAAATGTATGAAATGTATGCATTCACCACTGTAAGTCGCTCTGGATAAGAGCGTCTGCTAAAATGACAAAAAATGTAAAACTGTAAAAAAAAACCTGATGGTTACTTTGACAGAGCTCCAGAGTTCCTCTGTGGAGATGGGAGAACCTTCCAGAAGGACAACCATCTCTGCAGCACTCCACCAATCAGGCCTTTGTGGTAGAATCGCCAGACGGAACCACTCCTCAGTAAAAGGCAAATGACAGCCCTCTTAGTCTACCAAAAGGCACCTAAAGGACTCTCAGAGCATGACAAACAAGATTCTCTGGTCTGATGAAACCAAGATTGAATTCTTTAGCCTGAATGCCAAGCGTCACGTCTGGAGGAAACCTGGCACCATCCCTACAGTGAAGCATGGTGGTGGCAGCATCCTGCTGTGGGGATGTTTTCAGTAACAGGGACTGGGAGACTCGTCCAGATCAAGGGAAAGATGAACGGAGCAAAGTACAGAGAGGTCCTTGATGAGGTCCTTGCTCAGGACCTCAGACTGGGGTGAAGGTTCACCTTCCAACAGGACAACGACCCTAAGCACACAACCAAGACAACGCAGGAGTGGCTTCGGGACAAGTCTCTGAACGTCCTTGAGTGGCCCAGCCAGAGCCCGGACTGGAACCTGATCAGACATCTCTGGAGAGACCTGAAAATAGCTGTGCAGCAACGCTCCCCATCCAACCTGACAGAGCTTGAGAGGATCTGCAAAGAAGAATGGGAGAAACTCCCCAAATACAGGTGTGCTAAGCTTGTAGCATCATACCCAAGAATCAAATCAATCAAATCAAATGTATTTATAAAGCCCTACTTACATCAGCTGATATCTCAAAGTGCTGTACAGAAACCCAGCCTAAAACCCCAAACAGCAAGCAATGCAGGTGTAGAAGCACGATGGCTAGGAAAAACTCCCTAGAAAGGCCAGAACCTAGGAAGAAACCTAGAGAGGAACCAGGCTATGAGGGGTGGCCAGTCCTCTTCTGGCTGTGCCGGGTGGAGATTATAACAGAACATGGCCAAGATGTTCAAATGTTCATAGATGACCAACAGGGTCAGATAATAATAATCACAGTGGTTGTAGAGGGTGCAACAGGGCAACACCTCAGGAGTAAATGTCAGTTGGCTTTTCATTGCCAATCAAGAAGACTCGATACTGTACTCGCTGCCAAAGGTGCTTCAACAAAGTGCTGAGTAAAGGGTCTGAATACTTATGTAAATGTAATATTTCCGTTTACATAATACTTACGTAAATGTAATATTTTTATTTGTTATAAAATTGCACCGTATATGACACAACCAGACCCCATTATATGAAGATTCTAATGCTGAATCACTTTTCGGTCATATAATGCTGAATTACTTTTTTTGTGATATAATGCTATTTCTAATGCTGAAGCACATGTATTGGTGGTATGTCTTTGATACTTCCAGTGGGAAAAATGTTTGGAGTCTTAGTCTGATTTAATCCAAGGTGCTTTATAGAGCAGCCACTAGACAGCCTTTATAAAGGCAATTTCCTTGGATTGAATCCCGACATAATTCTCTTATTATTATTATTATTATTATTGTTGCAGTACTAGTACGCTTCTAGATAGCACCTTGTATTGGTTCTACCTGGAAATATAAATAATATTTCATGAGAGGGTTCTACAAAGCACCACAAAGGGTTCCCCTACAGGGACAAATCAAAGAACCCTATTGGTTCTCCAAAAATGGTTTCTAAGTAGAACCTTTAACCTTTGAATAACCTTTATTCATATTTGTTAAAGATCCAATGCAGCCGTTTTTATCTCTATCAAATAATTTCTGGGTAACAATTAAGTACCTTACTGTGATTACTTTCAATTAAAATTGCCCCCAAAAAATTATAAAAGCTTTTTAGCAAAAGAGACATTTCTCAAGCAAAAATGTAGCTAGGACTGTCGGGAAGTGGTCTGTGGGGAGGGGAAAACTAGCTGTTATTGGCAGAGAGGTTTGGAACTCTCTTTATTATTTGTCTATTAACTCATTTACTGCCTGGTGGTGATGATGATTATGATGATAATAATAATGTTTTATTGTCACATACACCGGATAGGTGCAGTGAAATGTGGTGTTTTGTAGTAGTGGAACAAATTAGGGTTAAGTGCCAGGCAGGCCAAAACTCTATCCCACCAAAAAAGGCTGAAATGCCAGACTGTCTTTTCAAACAGCTCTTACACTGAAAGGGCATAATCATAATTTTCACAATTTCACAGTATTATTCAAACCTCCATAGTGTGAAAATAAATATAAAACACAGGAAAACAACATATTTTTGACTGCAGTGGGCCTTTAACATACTGAATAATCATTGCTTACATAGTTTAGACCACCCAGGTCGTAGGTCATTGCAGTTCATCATGGCCAGAGACATGAATATGAACATCCCAGTTACTAAAGTAGCTATGTTTAGAACACCGGAGGCTGCTGAGGAGAACAGTTCATGATAATGGCCGAAACGGAATGAATGGAACGTCACCAAACCTATTGAAACCATGTGTTTGTATTTGATACATTTCCACCTATTACACTCCAGCCATTACCACAAGCCTGTCCTCCACAGTTAAGGTGCCACCAACCTCCTGTGGTTTACGAAGATCCTGTCATCATGCATGTACAATGTGTGCAAAACAAGACGGCACCAAAAAGGGTCTCTACTTAGAACCTTGATGCTACTTATGGTTCTAAATAAGGTTATCCAAGGCCACAAAAGGGGTTTCCTTTATTTTATATTTTGTTCTAGAGTGTTCTAGAACTCTACTCACTACCCTGTGCTTTGTTCAATACAAATACTAAAGAGTGGGAATTTTCACTAACTAAACATCACTCATCAGACCAAGCACATGCAGAAAGACTAAGTAAAGAGTAGCACATACATCTTGGGCTGTATGTATAAAAGGTGCTAATTAATTGAAGTTTATGACTTTTTAATACTGTGTCTGTCCAGTCTCATTTTGTTTTGTATAGTCTGTTTTGGCAAGTGTTGTGCTGTGCTTTGTTAATTCTTGTCACTCTGGAGACTGAGCTCTCATACCTCAGAACCTCCTGCTGAGTGTGGAAGTGATGTGTCCACAATAAAAATGGACTATCATTTGAAAATCACTCTGTTCATGTCTTTACTATAGATATAGAAAATAGTAGTACAGTAGACTATAAGTAAGTAGGCTATGCAATGGTATAAAGTTGTAATAATGTATTATTTACTAAGCCACCAATAAAGTAAAGGCTGTGTAGTTCACCTTAACTCATGGAGTCCCACCCTCACGCAGGCGTGATTTAGGACTTCTAATCCCTTTTAAACATTCTGGGCACTACAGACTTCTGGGTTGTACCATTGGATTTGTATATTTCTCCTGCATCTGTCGGTACCAACCATTAGTCTGTGATTAACGGGAGCTAGAGCGATGTTTGTGAGACGAGGGCGGGGCCTGGGGCCGGGTCCTTTTTACAAAAACATCTGTAGAGTCAGAATGGTTTGAGCTACAAACGACTAAAAGCGATCTATGAAAAGCTGAGACTGTAACATGTTTTGCTCTATGACGCTCACAAGCTACACAAGAGTTGTTAGAAGGTGAGGGGTCTTCTGTATTGAAGATCATAGGAAATCCCAGGACATAGTGTCTATAATACTGTAAGGGGTTCTTCTGTATAGAAGATCATAGGAAATCCCAGGACATAGTGTCTATAATACTGTAAGGGATTCTTCTATATAGAAGATCATAGGAAATCCCAGGACATAGTGTCTATAATACTGTAAGGGATTCTTCTGTATAGAAGATCATAGGAAATCCCAGGACATAGTGTCTATAATACTGTAAGGGGTTCTTCTACATAGAAGATCATAGGAAAGATCATAGGAAATAGTGTCTATAATACGCTCACATACTGTAGTCTCTGTCACAAACTCCAAACTGCACACAGTTGTCTCTGATTAGTTGGATATTCATTTGCCACTGAGCAAACAATTTCTGTAATTACAGCATTCATATATATGTATTTGATCAGGTCTTTGCTTTGGCTGACCTCATTTCTTAAATTGACATTTGTCAATAAAACTCATAAATTCAACTGCTTATGTCAAAATCAGATAAATGAAAAGCCAATTTTTGCTGGGGTGTCAGGACTGATAGGAATCAGGTCCAACAGATGGAAAAGACCACTCTGATGAGTTGGAGTAAAACTAAGGAGAAACTGAACCTGTTCATGGATAAAAAACATATTCAATGGAGAATCTGCGTTGAAATATTTTTTTTAGTTCAGGACTAGGCTTAATCTGTGTCTGGGAAACTGGCTCCTAGAGGCCTTTGCTGTTTTAACACAAAGTATGACACACACACACACACACACACACACACACACACACACACACACACACACACACACACACACACACACACACACACACACACACACAAGGCTGCGTTTAGACAGGCAGCCTAATTCTGATATTTATTTGGACCAATCAGATCAGCTCTGAAAAATATCTGATGTGATTGGTAAGACCAACTAGTCACTAGTTACTAGTGGAACAAATATCAGAATTGGAACAAATATCAGAATTGAGCTGCCTGTGTAAACGTAATGCACACACACACACACACACACACACACACACACACACACACACACACACACACACACACACACACACACACACACACACACACACACACACACCACACACACACTTCCCCTGGCAGTATACACAGTCTGAACTGTTTCCGTGTGTGTGTGTGTTTAGAAGTCTCTTGGTGATCAATTTCTGATTGATCAATTAATCAGTTATGAGTCATCAGAAGCTGTAAGGGGCAGGACAGCGATTGTCCCTCTTCAGCTCCATTATAAAAAAAAGGTAACCTTTATTTAACCTGGCAAGTCTTATTTACAATGACGGCCTACACCGTCCAAACCCAGACAACGCTGGGCCAATTGTGTGCCGCCCTATCGGACTCCCAATCACAGCCAGTTGTGATACAGCCTGGAATCAAACCAGAGTGTATGTAGTGACACCTCAAGCACTGAGATGCAGTACCTTAGACCACAGCGCCACTCTGGAGACCAAATATAACAAATAACCACAATATGGCAGGAACAGCAATCAAGTCCATTCCTTTCATTGAATATAATCCAAGTCAGGTGATGATCAATCGAGCTGCCACATATTGATATTGCTCTGAGATGAACAGGGAGGGAGAGTGGCATGCAGGACAGACGTGACTCTAGTCTAGACAAGGCTAGGGTGCCCCCTTATGGCTGTATTCCACACTGTTGAGTTTCAGCGCTCCCAATGGCCACTAGAGTTCCCTGTAGAATCATTGTTGAATGTGCTGTCTGCTCTGTGCGTGTGTGCGTGCGTGCCTACGTGTTTGTGTAAAAGAGAGGTAGAGAGAGAGGGGGGAGATGGAGAGAGAGAATGGCGTTCTCAGTCAGACACATTCTCATATGTATAGGAACATTTTTTATTTAGAATTGACATCACATAGCTTAACAGCAGCTAAGTAGAATTACCAGCCAACCCCTTGTCCTGCGACCTACTCTACTGTGGCAGGTAGCCTAGCGGTTAGAGCTTTGGGCCAGTATATGAAAGGTTGCTAGTTCAAATCCCTGAGCCAATCTGTTGATGTTCCCTTGAGCAAGGCACTTAACCCTAATTTCTCCATGGATGCTGTTGATAATGGCTGACCCTGGCTGTGACCCCACTCTCTGGGGTGTCTCAGGGGGAGTTGGGATATGCAAAAAACACATTTCCAATTCACACATCTGTATAATACACACTTGTGCATGTGTGAAATAGGACAAATAGAAGCACCCACCAAGTTATTATTATCAGTGGTGGAAAAAGTACCAACTTGTCATATTTGAGTAAAAGTAAAGATACCTTAAAAGAAAATGATTAAAGTGAAAGTCACCCAGTAAAATCCTACTTCAGTAAAAGTTCAAAAGTATTGGGTTTTAAATATTCTTAAGTACCAAAAGTAAATGTAATTGCTAAAATAAACTTAAGTATTAAAAGTAAAAGTAAAAGTATGAATCATTTCCAATTCCTTATATTAAGCAAACCAGACGACACCGTTTTCTTGTTTTTTAAATGTATGGATAGCCAGGGGTACACTCCAACACTCAGACATAATTTACAAAAGAAGCATGTGTGTTTAGTGAGTCCACCAGATCAGAGGCAGTAGGATTGACCAGGGATATTCTCTTGATAAGTGTGTGAATTAGACTATTTTTCTGTCTTGCTAAGCATTCAAAATGTAACGAGTACTTTAGGAATGAAGTGAAGTAAATGTTGTCAAAAATATAAATAGTAAAAAAAAAAATTTTAAACTACTTCAGTAGTACTTTCAAGTATTTTTACATAAGTACTTTACACCACTGATTATTATATCAACATCAATTCATAGAGAACCACTACATGTACACTGTGTCTGACCCCTGCCCTCAGTGTCTGACCCCTGCTCTCAGTGTCTGACCCCTGCCCCCAGTGTCTGACCACTGCCCTCAGTGTCTGACCCCTGCCCTCAGTGTCTGACCACTGCCCTCAGTGTCTGACCCCTGCCCTCAGTGTCTGACCCCTGCCCTCAGTGTCTGACCACTGCCCTCAGTGTCTGACCCCTGCCCTCAGTGTCTGACCACTGCCCTCAGTGTCTGACCCCTGCCCTCAGTGTCTGACCACTGCCCTCAGTGTCTGACCCCTGCCCTCAGTGTCTGACCACTGCCCTCAGTGTCTGACCCCTGCCCTCAGTGTCTGACCACTGCCCTCAGTGTCTGACCCCTGCCCTCAGTGTCTGACCCCTGCCCTCAGTGTCTGACCACTGCCCTCAGTGTCTGACCCCTGCCCTCAGTGTCTGACCACTGCCCTCAGTGTCTGACCCCTGCTCTCAGTGTCTGACCCCTGCCCTCAGTGTCTGACCCCTGCCCTCAGAGTCTGACCCCTGCTCTCAGTGTCTGACCCCTGCCCTCAGTGTCTGACCCCTGCCCTCAGTGTCTGACCCCTGCTCTCAGAATAATAGGCACAAAGTATAAAGGATAGACCTACTCACCATCATTCAACTTCTCTGGAGAAATGAACATACACACACACACACACACACACACACACACACACACACACACACACACACACACACACACCTGTTTTTTCCCTTGAGGCCCCCATTACTAGCCAAATAATGATCATTCTGCACAAAACCCCTCATTTAGACAGGCCCACTAGGCTAAAGATGGACAGGCCCCTCTGGCATTTGCCCAAACTGCTTTATGGCCAGTCTTTCCGTAGCTATTCAGTTATGCATGTGTACAAACGAGTCACTGCAAGGGGCAGGCCAGGGATCGTCTCTCCAGTACTTATAGGTACTGGATCCCCTTACTGCAACTTGTCCTCACAGGAACAGACTAGTGTTCTTTTGTTATGAAGGAAGAACAAAATAACGCAGAGATTCATTCATTCCATCTGGCTGGCATTTACCCTTGAAGAAGAAAGGCTCAATAATAATCCCCCTCTGAAGCCCAGCAAATGTAATTTATTGTTATATTCATCCCATGACATTCAATTATTTTGAGAAGGGCATCCAATAATGTTTACCTACAACAAACAACAATGACATTTGGAGCAGGTCAGTGCAGATAAGAAAATGGCCACTTGCATATTCTGCATAACACAGGTTTTGTCTTACAGAATAGAATAGTGTTTATATTCTGTAGTCTAAATATTACGGAGGACCAAAACTGCCATAACTAGAAAGAAAGAAATGCACTCATAGATAAATACATGAATAAATAAATAAATGCACATATAAATATATAAATATATACATGCACACAAATAGATAAATAATTATTAAAATTCTTCATTTTCTTAATTTATATTATTTATTTATGTATTTCTTCCTTCAATATGATAATGAGGGGGTGTCAAGCAAACGTATATGGGTGGTAAATAACAAACAATTGGTCAATGCCACGGAGCGTTGCTCGATTGTATTTACCTGGTACATGTGTTCAACATTTAAAGACCATGTAACACATTAGCACCCCACCAACAAATATTATGTAGCGCAAATAATTATGTATCAATATGATATTTCACCTTTTTTACATTGGAAATTGGAGATAAAATCGATGACATGCTGCTGTGCCGTACGCACACCATGAAAACACACAAAAAGAACATTGTCCTTGCTTGACGTAGAAACAGGCAGTGTAAAATACTTAAGAAAAAATACTTGTTTTTTGGGGGTATCTGTATTTAACTTTTTCTATTTTTGACTACTTTAACTTTTACTTCACTACATTCCTAAAGACAATATTTGTACTTTTTACTCCATCCACTTTCCTTGACACCCAAAAGTATTCATTACATTTTGAATGCTTAGCAGGACAGGAAAATGGTCCAATTCACTCATTTATCAAGAAAACATCCCTGGTCATCTGTACTGCTTCTGATCTGGTGGACTCACTAAACACACATGCTTCATTTGTAAAAGATGTCTGAATGTTGGAGCGTGCTTCTGGCTATCCGTAAATTAAAAAAAAATAAGAAAATGGTCCCGTCTGGTTTGCTTAATATAAGTATTTTGAAATTATTTATACTTTTACTTTTGACACTTATGTATATTTTAGTAATTACATTTACTTTTGATACTTAAGTATATTTTAAACCAAATGCTTTTAGACTTTTACTCAAATAGAATTGTACTGAGTGACTTACTTTTATTTTAGTCATTTTCTATTAAGGTATCTTTACTTTTACTCAAGTATGACAATTGGGTACTTTTTCCACCACTGGAAACAGGTAAACAGTTTTGGAACACTGTGTAACGGCCGTCGTAGTGAATGGACCAAGGCGCAGCGGGTTGAGTGCTCATTTTTGACTTTTATTGAACACTTAAACAAAAACAAGAAAACGAACGACAGCTAGACAGTTTTGCAGGCTAACACACAGCAATGCAAAATCAACTTCCCACAAAAGACAGGTGGAAAAAGGGCTACCTAAGTATGGCTCCCAATCAGCGACAACGATGTACAGCTGTCCCTGATTGAGAGCCATACCAGGCCAAAACAAAGAAATACAATGTTCCCTATCTATGGATAGGGAACATAGAATGAACATAGAAATATAAAATATAGAACATACATCAAAACCACGAAACACACAAAACAAACACCCCCTGCCATGCCTTGACCAAACTACAATAACAAATAACCCCTTTTACTGGTCAGGACGTGACACACTGAGCCATTGACTACACCAAGTGGCTGTATTAGGAATGGGTTGCTTTTGACAATAAGACACCGGACTACACCCATACAGTGTATTCTGAAAGTATTCAGACCCCTTGACTTTTTCCACATTTTGTTACATTACAGCCTTATTCTAAAATGTATTAAATTGTTTTTTCCCCCACATTAATCTACACACAATACCCCATAATGACAAAACAAGAACAGGTTTTTAGAAATGTTTTCAAATGTATAAAAATAAAAACTGAAATATCAAATTTACATAAGTATTCAGACCCTTTACTCAGTACTTTGTTGAAGCACCTTTGGCAGCGATGACAGCCTCGATTCTTGGCTTGGCACAACTGTATTTGGGGAGTTTCTGGCTGCAGATTCAGGCTGCATCACATCCGGCCGTGATTGGGAGTCCCATAGAGCGGCGCACAATTGGCCAAGTGTTGTCCGGGTTTGGACGGGGTAGGCTGTCATTGTAAATAAGAATTTGTTCTAACTGACTTGCCTAGTTAAATAAAGGTTAAATATATATATTTTTTAAATCCTCTCAACCTCTGTCAGGTTGGATGGGGAGCATCGCTGCACGGCTATTTTCAGGTCTCTCCAGAGATGTTCGATCGGGTTCAAGTCCGAGCTCTGGCTGGGCCACTCAAGGAAATTCAGAGACTTGTCCCGAAGCCACTCCTGCTTTGTCTTGGCTGTGTGCTTAGGGTCATTGTCCTGTTGGAAGGTGAACCTTCACCCCAGTCTGAGGTCCTGAGCACTCTGGAGCAGGTTTTCATCAGGATCTCTCTGTACTTTGCTCCGTTAATCTTTCCCTCGATCTTGACTCTCCCAGTTCCTGCCGCTGAAAAACATTCCCACAGCATATTGCTGCCAACACCATGCTTCATTGTTGGGATGGTGTCAGGTTTCCTCCAGACGTGACGCTTTGCATTCAGGCCAAAGACTCTTGTTTCTCATGTTCTGAGTCCTTTAGGTGCCTTTTGGCAAACTCCAAGCGGGCTGTCATGTGGTTTTTACTGTGGAGTGGCTTCCGCCTGGCCACTCTACCATAAAGGCCTGATTAGTGCTGCATAGATGGTTGTCCTTCTGGAAGGTTCTCCCATCTCCAAAGAGGAACTCTTCCTAGAGCTAGAAACTTCTTCCATTTAAGAATGATGGAAACCACTGTGTTCTTGGGGACCTTAAATTCTGCAGAATTATTTAGGTACCCTTCCCAAGATCTGTGCCTCGTCACAATCCTGTCTCGGAGCTCTATGGACAATTCCTTCGACCTCATGGCTTGGTTTTTGCTCTGACATGCACTGTCAACTGTGGGACCTTATATAGACAGGTGTGTGCCTTTCCACATCATGTCCAATCAATTGAATTTTCCCCAGGGGGACTCCAATCAAGTTGTAGAAACATCTCAAGGATGATCAATGGAAACAGGATGCACCTGAGCTCAATTTCGAGTCTCATAGCAAAGGGTCTGAATATTTATGTAAATAAGATATTTCTGTCTTTTATTTTTTATAAATTCACAAAAATGTCTAAAACCCTATTTTCACTTTGTCATTATGGGGTATTGTGTGCAGATTTATGAGGAAAACATATAATTTCATCCTGTTAGAATAAGGCTGTAATATAACTGTAAGGGGTGCGTAACTGGTGGCAGTGGAGTCAGACGCAGGAGAGCAGAACTAGGTAAATAGCCGGAGCAGTTTAATACAAAACCAACGGCATAAAGAAATAATCGACATGGGTACAAAACCCGACGCGCACCAGTACACTTGTGCACAAGCACTTACAAACAAACAATACCACACAAAGACATGGGGGGAACAGAGGGTTAAATACACAACACGTAATGATGGAATGAAAACCAGGTGTGTGGGAAAACAAGACAAAGCAAATGGAAAATGGATCGGCGATGGCTAGAAGGCCGGTGACATCGACCGCCGAACACCGCCCGAACAAGGAGAGGAACCGACTTCGGCAGAAGTCATGACAATAACAAAATGTGGAAAAAGGGAAGGGGTCTGAATACTTTCCAAATGCATTGTATGTACTGAACTAAAATATAAATGCAACATGCAACAATTTAAAAGATTTTACTGAGTTACAGTTCATATAAGGAAATCAGTCAATAAATTCATTAGGCCTAATCTATGGATTTCACATGACTGGTAATCCAGATATGCATCTGTTGGTCACAGATACCTTACAAAGATAGTGGGGGTGGGTCAGAAAACCAGTCAGTATCTGATGTGACCACCATTTGCCTCATGCAGCGTGACACATCTGCTTCGCATGGAGTTGATCAGGCTGTTGATTGTGGCCTGTGGAATGTTGTCCCACTCCTCTTCAATGGCTGTGCAAAGTTTCTGGATATTGGCGGAAAGTGGAACACGCTATCGTACACGTCGATCCAGAGCATCCCAAACAATGGGTGACATGTCTGGTGAGTATACAGGCCATGGAAGAACTGCTAAATGTTCAGCTTCCAGGAATTGAGTACACCTTGTGCTGAAACATGAGGTGATGGCGGCGGATGAATGGCACGACAATGGTCCTCAGGATTTCATCACGGTATCTCTGTGCATTCAAATCGCCATCGATAAAAGGCAAATGTTTTCAGTGTCCGTAGCTCATACCTGTCCATACCATAACCCCACAGCCACCATAGGGCACTCTGTTCACAAGGTTGACATCAGCAAACCGCTCGCCCACATGACGCCATACACGGGGTCTGGGGTTGTGAGGCCAGTTGGACGTACTGCCAAATTCTCTAAAATGACGTTGGAGGTGGCTTTTGGTATAGAAATGAAGACTCAAATCTCTGGCAACAGCTCTAGTGGACATTCCTAGTCAGCATGCCAATTGCAACATCTGTGGCATTGTGTTGTGTGACAAAACTTCACATTTTAGAGTGGCCTTTTATTGTCCCCAGTACAATGTGCACCTGTGTAATGATCATGCCATTTAATCAGCTTCTTGATATGCCACACCTGTCAGGTGGATGGATTATATTGGCAAAGGAGAAATGCTTACTAACAGGGATGTAAACAAATTTGTGCACAAAATTTGAGAGAAATACGCTTTTTGTGCGTATGGAACATTTATGGGATCTTTAATTTCAGCTCATGAAATATGGGACCAACACTTTAAATGTTCAGTGTAGTTTTGAACCTACAACAAGACCGAGAGACAGGAGTAGGCAAGAAGGAGTCCACCGGGATTGGCGAGATGAATGATCAGTTGGCCAGAAAAGCATGGTAAGCAAACGTTACTGAGTGAGTATCAAGTTAGCTACAACTGATAAAGTTGAGTTGGCTAGCTAGTTAGCGATGTTTTACAGCCACTCTGTTTTAAACTTAGTTGGCTAGATAATGAACTAAACTGCAATTATCATAAACCACTATTATCTAGCTATCTACGGTAGCTAAATATCCGTCAGATGTAAAACAAGCAGGATTGTGGCATGTGTCAGAAGCAATGCATGTTGGCTAACTCATGTTAGATAGATAACATTAGCTAGCTAGCTAATGTAGTTTACAGCTGTAACTCGGAGGTGTAGCCTACTTTCTGAATTAAGCAATAGAGTGGATACTTAATTAGCTATCTAGCTACCTAGGCTAATTCTCGACATCATCCATCTTTGAAGCAGTTTGGCTGCAAAATTATATCTTAACAATTACAGGCATCTGTTCAAGAATGTTTTGGGAAAACATGTTGTTCAGTACAAACCGATCCGCAATGCAGCAAACGTTCAAGTGAACTGAACGCACCCCTGATGTGGTGTAAAGTTGGAACAAAATCCTGCAGTACACTTGGCACTCCAGGAACAGGGTTGCCTACCCCTGCTCTAGGGTGCTGTGGTGAAACGACTGCTGAGCTAGGTATTGGGCAACAGCTTTCTTCCAGGGCACATATTCATAAAGTGTGTCAGAGTAGGGATAGTGATCTAGGATAACCTCCCACTTGTCAACATAATTGTACTCAGTGTGAAGGAAAAAATGATGAAGTCATGAAGGCAGTCAAATTCCACATGACCGTTTAGTCACGGTAATTAGGCTTCACCAAGCTCTGATGCTGCTGATGGTCATTAGTATTATTACTCTATTGTCCCTCTAATCACTCTGACATCAATGCAAATGTAATCGAAAATCTAATCAAACACTTCATCAGAGCCCATGAGCTCATGTGCCGCAACATTTCTATAGGCTATGCAATTGCGTGAGAAAACAGAGTGATGGCCTCTATTAAAAAGAGGAGGATCACATCAGCTATCTATAGGCTTGACCTACTATATTTATTTCTCAACTTTCCTAATATTAAGCATATTGCTTCTCTTTACAACATGAGTATAGCCTACTTGGCTGGCATGAAAATGAACCACTGGAAAAGCTCCTCCATTCGCTATTTAAGTGCATAGATGACATGTATTTCCCCCCTGCCCCTGTTACGAGAAAGGTGCATGATAATGGTCCATTCTAAATCCAAATAGATTTTCATAATTATACACTGCTCAAAAAAATAAAGGGAACACTAAAATAACACATCATAGATCTGAATGAATGAAATAATCTTATTAAATACTTTTTTCTTTACATAGTTGAATGTGCTGACAACAAAATCACACAAAAATAATCAATGGAAATCCAATTTATCAACCCATGGAGGTCTGGATTTGGAGTCACACTCAAAATTAAAGTGGAAAACCACACTACAGGCTGATCCAACTTTGATGTAATGTCCTTAAAACAAGTCAAAATGAGGCTCAGTAGTGTGTGTGGCCTCCACGTGCCTGTATGACCTCCCTACAACGCCTGGGCATGCTCCTGATGAGGTGGCGGATGGTCTCCTGAGGGATCTCCTCCCAGACCTGGACTAAAGCATCCGCCAACTCCTGGACAGTCTGTGGTGCAACGTGGTGTTGGTGGATGGAGCGAGACATGATGTCCCAGATGTGCTCAATTGGATTCAGGTCTGGGGAACGGGCGGGCCAGTCCATAGCATCAATGCCTTCCTCTTGCAGGAACTGCTGACACACTCCAGCCACATGAGGTCTAGCATTGTCTTGCATTAGGAGGAACCCAGGGCCAACCAGACCAGCATATGGTCTCACAAGGGGTCTGAGAATCTCATCTCGGTACCTAATGGCAGTCAGGCTACCTCTGGCGAGCACATGGAGGGCTGTGCGGCCCCCCAAAGAAATGCCACCCCACACCATGACTGACCCACCGCCAAACCGGTCATGCTGGAGGATGTTGCAGGCAGCAGAACGTTCTCCACGGCGTCTCCAGACTCTGTCACGTCTGTCACATGTGCTCAGTGTGAACCTGCTTTCATCTGTGAAGAGCACAGGGCGCCAGTGGCGAATATGCAAATCTTGGTGGTCTCTGGCAAATGCCAAACGTCCTGCACGGTGTTGGGCTGTAAGCACAACCCCCACCTGTGGACGTCGGGCCCTCATACCACCCTCATGGAGTCTGTTTCTGACCGTTTGAGCAGACACATGCACATTTGTGGCCTGCTGGAGGTCATTTTGCAGGGCTCTGGCAGTGCTCCTCCTGCTCCTCCTTGCACAAAGGCGGAGGTAGCGGTCCTGCTGCTGGGTTGTTGGCCTCCTCCACGTGTCCTGATGTACTGGCCTGTCTCCTGGTAGCAACTCCATGCTCTGGACACTACGCTGACAGACACAGCAAACCTTCTTGCCACAGCTCGCATTGATGTGCCATCCTGGATGAGCTGCACTACCTGAGCCACTTGTGTGGGCTGTAGACTCCGTCTCATGCTACCACTAGAGTGAAAGGACCGCCAGCATTCAAAAGTGACCAAAACATCAGCCAGGAAGCATATGAACTGCGAAGTGGTCTGTGGTCCCCACCTGCAGAACCACTCCTTTATTGGGGGTGTCTTGCTAATTGCCTATAATTTCCACCTGTTGTCTATTCCATTTGCACAACAGCATGTGAAATGTATTGTCAATCAGTGTTGCTTCCTAAGTGGACAGTTTGATTTCACAGAAGTGTGATTGACTTGGAGTTACATTGTGTTGTTTAAGTGTTCCCTTTATTTTTTTGAGCAGTATATTATTTAGTACATGTAAAGACAAGATATTAGCCTATCACTTGTGAATTATATATTAACACTTGTGAATGATGCCCAGCATAAGGCAAGAAACAATGCTTACCTTTTTTTGCAACTTTTTCAAATCATAGTTGCACACCTCATGTAGCCTAGCCCATAGGCCTCTATGTTTTTATAAAGTTTGTATCGCAACTAAAGTGGCCAAATAACTTCTTAAAATTAAGCACATTAATCCGCATTACAACGGGTGTCGAGCCTAACTGGCATACCTACGCAGTGCGTGGGTTTGAAGTTTGGGGAAGATAATGTTCACCATAAAAATGCACCTTTATAATAAAAGCATTACATGCATAATCGAGTTTGTGGTCACTTTTGATAATGGTGTTTTCCGCTAATGGAACATTCGCGGTTATAGCCTACTGCCGTGTGCACATTGCTGTGCTTTTAAGTCTGAATAAATAGCCTAATAGTTTATCAACATTTTAAACTAAACGTTCTGATCTGTTGCGTCAGCCTCATTGCGTAAAAAGTTTTTTTGATGCTAGTGGTTGTATTAATTTGGGATCTATCACATCCCACAACTGTTCCAGACTATGTTTGGGATATTTATTTCTGGCACAGAATATAATAGTTTGACTTTTGTACTACGGGGGATAGTAGATTGACATAGTGCTTTTGCTGTTCGTTAGGCCTAATCATCTTGTTGGCTGACGAAAAGTAAATGTGGACAGTTCTTCCAATATCTTCAATATGGTCCTCGGAATTGGATAAGTACATACATAGTTGCATCCCGGATATGTCTGTTTTCACTTGTAGCCTGTGAGAAAGACCCGATCACGTGATCGAGAGCCATTTGAGTGAGAGGTGCTTCGAGCAAGGCAGGAAGAAGGGAATTATTATTATTATATTCAGCCCAAGGGCACAACAGCCATTGGCCGCAAAAGGCATGGATTTTTTTATGGGTCATTATGGCCATACAAAGGGGATGCCACTGCAAATTCGAGGCATTATCAAGTGCTAGTCAAATTGTGAATGAGAGATTGATGTGTGTACAGTCTGCACAACAAACCAAGCAGAGCTCATGCCTTTCATTAGACTTTTTTCAAACCATCATTAGTCACGCCATGCAGCCTTAGAATGTATAAAAAAATCTAAACATATAGCCCAACATTTGTATCACAACTGAAGTTACATAAGTAACTCTAAATTAAGCATTTAGGAGTATGTTTCTTTGTTAACCGCTAAACACTGAATAGCCGCATGTGTGCATTCCCTCAAATCGTTTGGAGGAAATATCCTTTCTATTTTATTCAATTGTATTCTTCATGCTATAAAATACTATAAAATGCCACAGACTTCTAAGCAAATCTTGTCTGCTAAATGAACTAGTGTAGCCCACAGCCATTTGGCATAGCCAGATCAGGACCTAAGGACAACTCAGAGTATGCTATTCTGTTTTTCAGAAATAGACTACATTTTCTTCATATCATGTTTCTTTAGACCTGTCTAAAATAAATAATGGATTCATTGTAAAGGTGTTGGCTATATTACATGGATTTATTAGACTTTTTAAAATGAGGATGCTCCATAGTGGCTTGTAGGCTATGTGTGGAAGCCAGAATATGCTAAATGTGTTTATGTTAATTACCAGTCAATTACCGTGAGACTGCAGTTATTTGCTTGAAAATCACAAGCTGATGAAATTTTGTGACCGCCACAGCCCTAATATGGGCCCTGGCCTGTCAGCATGCTGGCCTGTCAGCAATGCCACTCCACCTGAAATGTAACAACAACAAAAAATATGAATAACAATTAGCATAGTCAGTCAGTAACTTAGCTAACTAGCTAATGAAACATTTGTGTAAATGTGCACAAGCCTAATCAGCCAAATGATAAGAAAATTATTTGTAGTGAAATTGGAGGGGCATTTTTCTTGCCAACTTTCAGTCACCAATACATCAATAAATGGACAGGGGAACAAAGTGTTCAATAAGTAACTAACTAACTAGTCTTTAAAATGTAGCTACCAATTATATAGCTGGTTGTTATTTTCTAGAAAACTAGCTACAGTCCACTTAGTTAACTAGATGGATAGCTAATGTGAACTGATGGTGGAATTAAGCTAACATTAGCTAGCTTTCCCCCAGCAGTTTCAAGATAGACTTGCTTTCAATGAGAATGACAGATGCATATTGCACTTTTAATGGCATTTGTATCAACTTTATCAATCAGATGAATAGCTAGCAAATAAACTGAGTGTACAAAACATTATGAACACAGTCCATGACATAGACTGACCAGGTGAATCCAGGTGAAAGCTATGATCCCTTATTTATGTCACTTGTTAAATCAACTTCCGTGTAGATGAAAGGGAGGAGACAGGTTAAAGAAAGATTTTGAGACAATTGAGACATGGATTGTATATGTGTGCCATTCAGAGGGTGAATGGGCAAGACAAAAGATTTAAGTGGCTTTGAATGGGGTATGGTAGTAGGGGCCAGGAGCACCGGTTTGTGTGCAGAACTGCAACACTGCTGGGTTCTTCACACTAAACAGTTTATTGTGTGTATCAAGAATAGTCCACCACCCAAAGGACATCCAGCCAACTTGACACAACTTCGGGAAGCATTGGAGTCAACATGGGCCAGCATCCTTGTGGAACGCTTTCGAACCTTGTAGAGTCCATGTCCCGATGAATTTAGGCTATTCTTAGGGCAAAAGGGGTGCAACTGAATATTAGGAAAACCAGTTGTGATGTTCTGCCTGTGGCCACTGCTGTCACCGTTGACTATAGTCTTCCTCAAGAGTACGAGGAAAGCCCAATACTTCCTGTGCCGGTTGAGTAACTCAGAGATTCTAGACAAACATGAGGTCTTTTTGGCACACTTGTCTCTGGAGGAAAAAGGCAACATTGTTGCACTGTTTTTAGAATATCAGGGTTTATTCTCAGATGTGCCAACCCAGACAAATGTACTAGAGCATGACATTGGGGACTCGGCCCGATCAAACAACATGCCTATCGAGTGAACTCTGAAAAGAGAAAGAAGATCCACATGGAGTTGGAGTTCATGCTTGAGCACGACATTGCACAACATGGCAACAGTCCGTGGAGTTCGCCCTGTATATAGGTACCTAAAGCAGATGAGTCTTTGCAGTTTTGTTCTGATTTTCGGAAACTTAATGTCGTAACTAAGTCAGACTCCTTCCCTTTGCCCAGGGTAGACGATTGTGTGGACCATGTTGGCGCTGCTAAGTACATTAGCAAGTTCGATCTGCTGAGGGGATATTAGCAGGTCCCTCTATCTGAGCGCGCTAAAGAGTTTGTCACACCTGATGGTTTGTTTTTTTCTACCTTCGTCTCCCGTTCGGGTTACGAAATGCCGGAGCCAAATTTCAAAGGCTTATGTTTCAAAGGCTTATGCACATCGTGACACGTGGCCTAGAAAATGCTGAGGAAAATTTAGACGATGTGGGTGTATTTAGCACAACCTGGCCCCAACACCTTCAGGATATTGGCAGTCTGTTCAGGCCTTTCGCAGCTGCCAACCTGACAGTTAATCTGGCTAAGAGCGAAATTGGCCGAGCAACAGTCAAATACAGTATCTCTGGAAGGTGGTGAGGCAAGGGGAAGTCTGACCAGTTCTGACAAAAATGGAGGCCATCAACAGTCTTCAAGTGCCAACTTTTCGCCAGGAACTGCGCCAATTCTTGGGAATGGCCAGTTACAAACTGGATTTTTGCAAGAACTTTGTCCAGGTTGTTGCGCCACTAACAGATTTGCCCAGTCTGAAAGTCACTTTCTGTTGAAGCCCCAACTGTCAGGAGGGTTTTGAGAAGACAAATACCCTTTTGGTCTCTGTACCAGCTATATAAAATAATAAAAGTAATATTTACAAAAAAAGTGGCTGTTTTTGTCTTGTATTTAATGTTTGACAGCCTGTTTACATTGGAGAAGGTGACGCATTTGAGTTGATTATGTTGTGAAATGGAAGTTATTTTCTGTTGGTTGTGAGAAACTTGTCCAACAGAAATATAGGATAAATTTTTTGTTTTAAGGGGAAGGCGTTACAGGCTTTGGTTTTTCCATTTATGTTTTGAGGTTGGTGTCACCTCGTTAGTCAGTATGTGTTCATTTTTTCATTTTAGTTTGCGCCCTCTCCAGATTCTCACTGGCAAACTCACAGGCACAGTGTAGCTCTTATTGCAGGACTTTGACACCACTGTGAAATGAGCCACATTAGCTCACCAGTCAACCTACTATGTGTATTGAACATTCATATTGCGATGCACAGCCTTACCTATGGATCGTGGGCCCATGAAATGTTCACAGCTGTGAAGAGTTTACACAAATATTCGCGTTGTAGCTCTTATTACAGGACTTTAACTGTGGGAAATCACCTCACCATTAAGCCTATGAATTATTGTCTTTTGTTGAATTTATATAACAACATTCCAAACTTGTTAAGCATTTTGTAGTCCTAATATGGCATGATTGCACTATTTGTATCTGTTTGCATCAGTTTAAATGCGGGACTTTTATTTTGAAGTCAAACTGCAAATTCCACTATTGTGGCTAATCGTTATTGTGGCTAGCTTCACATAGGTGGTGCAAAAGCAGGCGAAGCGATCAAGCAATGCCCCGTGACATTGATCAACCAATGGTGTGTTAGATACCACCCACAGACGTTTGACTGACACCCCCTCATTATCATATTGGAGGAAGAAATACAGAAATAAATACATTAATAAATATATAAATTAATAAAATGAATTAAAGTTTGAATAATTAGATAATACATAGATAAATAATTCAATACATACAGATATGTTGACAAAATGAATGAATTTTGGTCAGTATTTTTGTATTTCCTTGCACATGTATTTAATTATGTGTGGATGTATTTATTTATTCATTCATTTGTCTATTTATGTGTGCATTTACATATTTATTTCAAATTACGGCACGTTTGGTCCTCCATAATTTATGCAAATTTGAATGTTGGTACAATTACATTTGTTTGCCCAATAACTTTTTATGGGAAAATCCAATCATAGTGTTTTATGAAAGGCGATACTCGCGCCTCTGTCCGCACAAACAGCGACAGAATTCGACAACTGCTGGAAACATGACGCTCACCTGCTACCCCAGCTCTCAAGGAAGATATATGTAGGGACAACCCACTGGGCAAACACTGGTTGAATCAACGTTGTTTCCACGTAATTTCAACGTTGAACCAACGTGGAACATACGATGAATTGACATCTGCACCCAGTGGGAAGGCTAAGTTCCAGAACGCACTGAGAACTGTCAAGTCAAGCCTTTTGCTTTCATTTCCATATTATGAAAGACAATAGCGGTGCTTATTACTGCGCATTTGAGGTGTGCGCCATTCGGGTCACTGAATCTCGTTTTGACTTTCTATTATGGCGAGTCGCCGACGACATCACAACGGAACGCACCTCAGCAGTAGAATGATGGTTAAAGCTATGTAAAATATTCCCATTCTCGTCGGGTAAAGCGATGTCATAGGCTACTGACGGAGAACCATGATTTGCAGAGAATATATTTTGGATAGTCTACTTTGCGAGAGCAAGAGTGTGTAGCTGTCTGTCAAGCATGGAGTCGCTTTGGCGCGCTAAAGCATCGTGGATAAGATGATTGTCAGTTATTTCACGTAGCGAAGCGAACACCAAACAAGACTCACAGCTACAAAAATCCAAATTTGTAGCGGACTTCAGAAAGACGGGTAGGGTGCGCGCCCACCGGTTGCTGTGATGAAACCCTCTCCGGGCAACGGGGTGAACCTCCAGACTCATCGAGAAGATTTGGTGTCCAACGGAGGCTGCGGAATGTCAGACACCGTTACAGCTGTCCAAACCGACACTGGTCCCGGATCCCCCATGACTGACAAGCCGGGAGCAGGAGGAGATACAGACGCCAAAGGAATCCCGCGGCGGAGCAGTATTATCAAGGTAAAAGTTGGGGGGATATTAAATACACCAAACTGACAATACTAAATTGATCCTTAACTGTTCATGAACAGACATACACACATTCACACAGTAGCGTTAGATCACACTCTGATCTAGTCATTGAGAGGTGTTTTGGTACTGTCACTCTGCTAATTGCGAAATAGTTGGTCTGTGGGTCTAGAGTCTGAAGTGACTGCTTCTCCCTGTCTCCTCTCCTTCTCCCTGTCTCCTCTCCTTCTCCCTGTCTCCTCTCCTTCTCCGTCTCATCTCCTTCTCCGTCTCCCCCCCTTCTCCTCTCCTTCTCCCTGTCTCCTCCCCTTCTCCCTGTCTCCCTCCCTCCCGCTCCTCTCCCCCCTGTCTCCTCTCCTTCTCCCTGTCTCCGCTCCTTCTCCCTGCCCCCCTCTCCGCTCCTCTCCTCCCTGTCTCCTCTCCTTCTCCCGTCTCCTCTCCTTCTCCCGCTCCGCCCTCTCCCGTCTCCTCTCCTCCCTGTCTCCTCCCCTTCTCCCTGTCTCCTCTCCTTCTCCTCTCCTTCTCCCTGTCTCCTCCCTTCTCCCTGTCTCCTCTCCTTCTCCCTGTCTCCTCTCCTTCTCCGTCTCATCTCCTTCTCCGTCTCCTCCCCTTCTCCCTGTCTCCTCTCCTTCTCCGTCTCCTCTCCTTCTCCCTGTCTCATCTCCTTCTCCCTGTCTCCTCCCCTTCTCCCTGTCTCCTCTCCTTCTCCCTGTCTCCTCTCCTTCTCCCTGTCTCATCTCCTTCTCCCTGTCTCATCTCCTTCTCCCTGTCTCCTCTCCTTCTCCCTGTCTCCTCTCCTTCTCCCTGTCTCCGCTCCTTCTCCCTGTCTCCTCTCCTTCTCCGTCTCCTCTCCTTCTCCCTGTCTCATCTCCTTCTCCCTGTCTCCTCCCCTTCTCCCTGTCTCCTCTCCTTCTCCCTGTCTCCTCTCCTTCTCCCTGTCTCATCTCCTTCTCCCTGTCTCATCTCCTTCTCCCTGTCTCCTCTCCTTCTTCCTGTCTCCTCTCCTTCTCCCTGTCTCCTCTCCTTCTCCCTGTCTCCTCTCCTTCTCCCTCTCCTCCCCTTCTCCCTGTCTCATCTCCTTCTCCATCTCCTCCCCTTCTCCCTGTCTCCTCTCCTTCTCCCTGTCTCCTCTCCTTGGACCATAAAGTAGCTTTCAGCTATCTTGTCTTCTCAGATCAATGCTTATAAAGGGAAGGATACAAGGAGAGGAATCCCCTTTATACTATTGAGATACACCCTAGATCCTTGAGCACCATGCCCATCTCTAGGCCTACTACTAAATTAGCCTCGTGTTGCGTTCGTCAAGACAGAAAGACCGAGATTGATTCCTAGATCTTTGGACTTGGCTGGATGGAATGACGCCCCTGACCCTTGACCCAGCTACTGAGCTGGAGTCATTGCTTGCACCTATCCAAGCTGGTACCATTATTTAAGCAGGGAGTCATCATTGAGACCAGGGTTCCTTTCACAAGGGAACCCTGCATATACAATTTCATAGACAAAATCTAAAATCAAATACAATATAAAACAGGTCAAAAATAGCAAAACACAAATATGAAAGAAAAACTATTCCATTCCTCAATAAGAAGGTCCCCAGTTTCTTAATGGGACTATATTGACATTCGTGACCTCTGGGCTTGTCCAAACACTTTATCTTGTGTCATAGGATTGTTGAATGTTTTATTAGACTTTATATTGATCTCTTGTCGCTGCCAATTTTGTATGACGTTGATCCATACAGAGGAATGAGTTGGTTGGCCTTGTCATCAACGTCGGCTCTGGGCCCGTCTGATTCGCTCCCAGCACTTGGCAGGGCAGGAAGTTGGCCAGTTGGCCAATTTCCTCACAGTTCATGTTGCAATGTTGCTTTGAGTCATGAGCAGTTAGAGATAGAGATGGTCCCTTACTTACACTCTGTCTCTCTCTCTGTCTCTCTCTGTCTCTCTCTGTCTCTCTCTGTCTCTCTCTCTCTGTCTCTCTCTGTCTCTTTCTCTCTCTCTCTCTGTCTCTCTCTCTGTCTCTCTCTCTGTCTCTCTCTGTCTCTCTCTGTCTCTTTCTCTCTGTCTCGCTCTCTCTCTCTGTCTCTCTCTATGGCTCTTTCTCTCTGTCTCTCTCTGTCTCTTTCTCTCTGTCTCTCTCTCTCTGTCTCTCTCTCTCTCTGTCTCTCTCTGTCTCTTTCTCTCTGTCTCGCTCTCTCTCTCTGTCTCTCTTTCTCTCTGCTCTCTCTCTCTCTCTCGTCTCTCTCTATGGCTCTTTCTCTCTGTCTCTCTCTGCTCCTCTCTCGCCTCTCTGCTCTCTCTCTGCTCTCTTTCTCTCTGCTCTCTCTGTCTCTCTCTGTCTCTCTCTGTCTCTCTCTCGTCTCTCTCTCTCTCTCTCTATGGCTCTTTCTCTCTGTCTCTCTCTCTCTGTCTCTCTCTGTCTCTTTCTCTCTGTCTCTCTCTGTCTCTCTCTCTCTGTCTCTCTCTGTCTCTTTCTCTCTGTCTCTCTCTCTCTCTGTCTCTCTCTCTGTCTCTTTCTCTCTGTCTCTCTCTCTCTCTGTCTCTCTCTATGGCTCTTTCTCTCTGTCTCTCTCTCTGTCTCTCTCTCTCTGTCTCTCTCTGTCTCTTTCTCTCTGTCTCTCTCTCTCTCTGTCTCTCTCTATGGCTCTTTCTCTCTGTCTCTCTCTGTCTCTCTCTCTCTGTCTCTCTCTGTCTCTTTCTCTCTGTCTCTCTCTGTCTCTCTCTCTCTGTCTCTCTCTGTCTCTCTCTCTCTGTCTCTCTCTGTCTCTCTCTGTCTCTCTCTCTGTGTCTCTCTCTGTCTCTCTCTCTGTCTCTCTCTCTCTGGCTCTTTCTCTCTGTCTCTCTCTGTCTCTCTCTCTCTGTCTCTCTCTGTCTCTCTCTCTCTGTCTCTCTCTGTCTCTCTCTGTCTCTCTCTCTGTCTCTCTCTCTCTGGCTCTTTCTCTCTGTCTCTCTCTGTCTCTCTCTCTCTGTCTCTCTCTGTCTCTCTCTCTCTGTCTCTCTCTGTCTCTCTCTGTCTCTCTCTCTGTCTCTCTGTCTCTTTCTCTCTGTCTCTCTCTATGTCTCTCTCTCTTTCTATTTCTCTCTCTGTCTTTGTCTCTCTCTCTGTCTCTCTCTCGGTCTCTCTCTCTCTCTGTCTGTCTGTCTCTCTGTCTGTCTCTCTCTCTGTCTCTCTCTCAACTCAATTCAAGGGCTTTATTGGCATGGGAAACATGTTAACATTGCCAAAGCAAGTGAAGTAGATAATAAACATAAGTGAAATAAACAATACATATTAACAGTAAACATTACACATTTAAAATGTCATATTATGTCTATAAACAGTGTTGTAACGATGTGCAAATAGTTAAAGTACAAAAGAGAAAACAAATCAACATAAATATGGGTTGTATTTACAATGGTGTTTGTTCTTCACTGGTTGCCCTTTTCTTGTGGCAAGAGGTCACACATCTTGCTGCTGTGATGGCACACTGTGGTATTTCACCCAGTAGATATGGGAGTTTATAAAAAATGGGTTGGTTTTCTAATTCTTTGTGGATCTGTGTAATCTGAGGGAAATATGTGTCTCTAATATGGTCATACATTTGGCAGGAGGTCAGAAAGTGCAGCTCAGCTTCCAACTCATTTTGTGGGCAGTGTGCACATAGTCCGTCTTCTCTTGAGAGACAGGTCTGCCTACGGCGGCCTTTCTCAGTAGCAAGGCTATGCTCACTGAGTCTGTACATAGTCAAAGATTTCCTTAATTCTGGGTCAATCACAGTGGTCAGGTATTCTGCCACTGTGTACTCTCTGTTTAGGACCAAATAGCATTCTAGTTTGCTCTGTTTATTTGTTAATTCTTTCCAATGTGTCAAGTAATTATCTTTTTGTTATTTGATGATTTGGTTGGGTCTAATTGCTCTTTCTCTTTGTCTTCGACCTCTATCTCTTTCCTCTCTGTCTCTTTATCGCTCTTTCATTCTCTCACTCTCTTTGTCTTCGACCTCTATCTCTTTCCTCTCTGTCTCTTTATCGCTCTTTCATTCTCTCACTCTCTTTGTCTTCGACCTCTATCTCTTTCCTCTCTGTCTCTTTATCGCTCTTTCATTCTCTCACTCTCTTTGTCTTCGACCTCTATCTCTTTCCTCTCTGTCTCTTTATCGCTCTTTCATTCTCTCACTCTCTTTGTCTTCGACCTCTATCTCTTTCCTCTCTGTCTCTTTATCGCTCTTTCATTCTCTCACTCTCTTTGTCTTCGACCTCTATCTCTTTCCTCTCTGTCTCTTTATCGCTCTTTCATTCTCTCACTCTCTTTGTCTTCGACCTCTATCTCTTTCCTCTCTGTCTCTTTATCGCTCTTTCATTCTCTCACTCTCTTTGTCTTCGACCTCCATCTATTTCCTCCTGTCTCTTTCTCTCTCTCTCTCGCGCTTTTTTTGTCTTCAACCTCTATCTATTTCCTGTGGCCAACTAGTGGACGCGGCCAACCCCTGAACACACTTAACAAGATAGAGGATAGAGAGAGTTTTGTTGACGCTGAGAACGGAATGCAGATGTTTTTCATTAACATTCCTAGAATGTTTTTTGAACATTACTAATGTTTTCTTATGTTTTTATGGAAATGTTTCTTAATGTTCTGAGATCATGCCTGAGATCATGCCAAACACGAGGAAACCTACAGACAACGCTATGCTAAAGTACACAGATTCCCACAGAGAACACTGTTCCGAGAACGTTAAGAAACAATCTGAGAACATTACTTTAAATAGAATCATGAGGAAACCTGGTGGAAGTGTGTGGAAGTGTTATGATGAAGTATTGAAATTCCCACAGGAGAACGTTGTTTCTTAATGTTCTCTTAACTATTTCCAATGTCAAACCAGTTGGAGAATGTTCTTAGAACATTACCAAAAATGTTATTAAATGTAACCATGTTTGAACTTTTAGGAAACGTTATGTTAAAGTAATGAAATACCAAGAAAGTTCATTAAATGTGCTGAGAATGTTCCAAAGCCAAGCAACTATCCTGCACCATTCCCAGAATAACCATTGGACAATCAACCTCTCACCAAGCGCTAAGAAACATATGGTTATCAGAACGTTATGTGCTAGCTGGGTCGTAAACTCTCTATCTCCGTTTTCTCTTCCTACCCATTGACTTCATTTGTTTCTGCGTTGCCAGGATAGGATTGTCGGAAACAGAAATGTGTTTAGCTTTCTCTCACGCTTCAGGAAAGTTGTGTTGCGTCTAAAATAACCAGCTCCGTCCCACGCTGGGCTGAAAGTGGCGTTAAATGACTTCTCTGTGAGGGCGCTGCTGCTCGACGTACGCCGCTATCTGCTATGAGTTTGTTTGATGTGGTGGTTAGCTACATCACGTCTTACTTGCAACACACAAACGGTGCATCTTTAAAGGCCAGCAGAGCACGACACAGCATGGAACAACAACGCAGCGCAAAATACAAATATACATTTTCATATGGGTGTCTCCAGCGGGAATCAAACCCACCATACTGGCGTTGCAAGCGCCATGCTCAGTGAGCCACATAGCCTACACACTGAAGTCTAACACGTTTAGGCTTACCAGTAGCTGACTAGCATGCAGTAGCTAGCACCCTAGTTGCTCATCTCATTCCCCTGCCCATTCCTCCTTGCACACCCCTGCTGCCCCCATGAAAACAACCTGTATGGTTCATCTCAATAATTCCTCAGGATGGGATCAATCCCTGTCTGGTACAGTATGTAGGAAAACTGGACATATGACATTCCTGGCCTTTTTGGCTCCTGTGTGTGTGTTTGGATAGGGGCAGGTCTGTAGGGGAGAAGCTCCACATGCCCTTCTGCCTCACACACCCCAAACTCACCTCTCCTCTTTTTTTCTGTCCCACTATTGCTCTTTCTCTCTTCTGTCGACTTCTCTTCCCTCCTGTCTTACCCCTCTCCTCCTCTCTCCTTTTAGTTGGTTAGAGACCTTCCCTCCTGTCTTACCCCTCTCCTCCTCTCCTTTTAGTTGGTTAGAGACCTTCCCTCCTGTCTTACCCCTCTCCTCCTCTCCTTTTAGTTGGTTAGAGACCTTCCCTCCCGTCTTACCCCTCTCCTCCTCTCCTTTTAGTTGGTTAGAGACCTTCCCTCCTGTCTTACCCCTCTCCTCCTCTCCTTTTAGTTGGTTAGAGACCTTCCCTCCTGTCTTACCCCTCTCCTCCTCTCCTTTTAGTTGGTTAGAGACCTTCCCTCCTGTCTTACCCCTCTCCTCCTCTCCTTTTAGTTGGTTAGAGACCTTCCCTCCTGTCTTACCCCTCTCCTCCTCTCCTTTTAGTTGGTTAGAGACCTTCCCTCCTGTCTTACCCCTCTCCTCCTCTCCTTTTAGTTGGTTAGAGACCTTCCCTCCTGTCTTACCCCTCTCCTCCTCTCCTTTTAGTTGGTTAGAGACCTTCCCTCCTGTCTTACCCCTCTCCTCCTCTCTCCTTTTAGTTGGTTAGAGACCTTCCCTCCTGTCTTACCCCTCTCCTCCTCTCTCCTTTTAGTTGGTTAGAGACCTTCCCTCCTGTCTTACCCCTCTCCTCCTCTCCTTTTAGTTGGTTAGAGACCTTCCCTCCTGTCTTACCCCTCTCCTCCTCTCCTTTTAGTTGGTTAGAGACCTTCCCTCCTGTCTTACCCCTCTCCTCCTCTCCTTTTAGTTGGTTAGAGACCTTCCCTCCTGTCTTACCCCTCTCCTCCTCTCCTTTTAGTTGGTTAGAGACCTTCCCTCCCGTCTTACCCCTCTCCTCCTCTCCTTTTAGTTGGTTAGAGACCTTCCCTCCTGTCTTACCCCTCTCCTCCTCTCCTTTTAGTTGGTTAGAGACCTTCCCTCCTGTCTTACCCCTCTCCTCCTCTCCTTTTAGTTGGTTAGAGACCTTCCCTCCTGTCTTACCCCTCTCCTCCTCTCCTTTTAGTTGGTTAGAGACCTTCCCTCCTGTCTTACCCCTCTCCTCCTCTCCTTTTAGTTGGTTAGAGACCTTCCCTCCTGTCTTACCCCTCTCCTCCTCCTCTCCTTTTAGTTGGTTAGAGACCTTCCCTCCTGTCTTACCCCTCTCCTCCTCTCCTTTTAGTTGGTTAGAGACCTTCCCTCCTGTCTTACCCCTCTCCTCCTCTCCTTTTAGTTGGTTAGAGACCTTCCCTCCTGTCTTACCCCTCTCCTCCTCTCCTTTTAGTTGGTTAGAGACCTTCCCTCCCGTCTTACCCCTCTCCTCCTCTCCTTTTAGTTGGTTAGAGACCTTCCCTCCTGTCTTACCCCTCTCTCCTCTCCTTTTAGTTGGTTAGAGACCTTCCCTCCTGTCTTACCCCTCTCCTCCTCTCCTTTTAGTTGGTTAGAGACCTTCCCTCCTGTCTTACCCCTCTCCTCCTCTCCTTTTAGTTGGTTAGAGACCTTCCCTCCTGTCTTACCCCTCTCCTCCTCTCCTTTTAGTTGGTTAGAGACCTTCCCTCCTGTCTTACCCCTCTCCTCCTCTCCTTTTAGTTGGTTAGAGACCTTCCCTCCTGTCTTACCCCTCTCCTCCTCTCCTTTTAGTTGGTTAGAGACCTTCCCTCCTGTCTTACCCCTCTCCTCCTCTCTCCTTTTAGTTGGTTAGAGACCTTCCCTCCTGTCTTACCCCTCTCCTCCTCTCCTTTTAGTTGGTTAGAGACCTTCCCTCCTGTCTTACCCCTCTCCTCCTCTCCTTTTAGTTGGTTAGAGACCTTCCCTCCTGTCTTACCCCTCTCCTCCTCTCCTTTTAGTTGGTTAGAGACCTTCCCTCCTGTCTTACCCCTCTCCTCCTCTCCTTTTAGTTGGTTAGAGACCTTCCCTCCTGTCTTACCCCTCTCCTCCTCTCCTTTTAGTTGGTTAGAGACCTTCCCTCCTGTCTTACCCCTCTCCTCCTCTCCTTTTAGTTGGTTAGAGACCTTCCCTCCTGTCTTACCCCTCTCCTCCTCTCCTTTTAGTTGGTTAGAGACCTTCCCTCCTGTCTTACCCCTCTCCTCCTCTCCTTTTAGTTGGTTAGAGACCTTCCCTCCTGTCTTACCCCTCTCCTCCTCTCCTTTTAGTTGGTTAGAGACCTTCCCTCCTGTCTTACCCCTCTCCTCCTCTCTCCTTTTAGTTGGTTAGAGACCTTCCCTCCTGTCTTACCCCTCTCCTCCTCTCTCCTTTTAGTTGGTTAGAGACCTTCCCTCCTGTCTTACCCCTCTCCTCCTCTCCTTTTAGTTGGTTAGAGACCTTCCCTCCTGTCTTACCCCTCTCCTCCTCTCCTTTTAGTTGGTTAGAGACCTTCCCTCCCGTCTTACCCCTCTCCTCCTCTCCTTTTAGTTGGTTAGAGACCTTCCCTCCTGTCTTACCCCTCTCCTCCTCTCCTTTTAGTTGGTTAGAGACCTTCCCTCCTGTCTTACCCCTCTCCTCCTCTCCTTTTAGTTGGTTAGAGACCTTCCCTCCTGTCTTACCCCTCTCCTCCTCTCTCCTTTTAGTTGGTTAGAGACCTTCCCTCCTGTCTTACCCCTCTCCTCCTCTCCTTTTAGTTGGTTAGAGACCTTCCCTCCTGTCTTACCCCTCTCCTCCTCTCCTTTTAGTTGGTTAGAGACCTTCCCTCCTGTCTTACCCCTCTCCTCCTCTCTCCTTTTAGTTGGTTAGAGACCTTCCCTCCTGTCTTACCCCTCTCCTCCTCTCCTTTTAGTTGGTTAGAGACCTTCCCTCCTGTCTTACCCCTCTCCTCCTCTCCTTTTAGTTGGTTAGAGACCTTCCCTCCTGTCTTACCCCTCTCCTCCTCTCCCTTTTAGTTGGTTAGAGACCTTCCCTCCTGTCTTACCCCTCTCCTCCTCTCCTTTTAGTTGGTTAGAGACCTTCCCTCCTGTCTTACCCCTCTCCTCCTCTCCTTTTAGTTGGTTAGAGACCTTCCCTCCTGTCTTACCCCTCTCCTCCTCTCCTTTTAGTTGGTTAGAGACCTTCCCTCCTGTCTTACCCCTCTCCTCCTCTCCTTTTAGTTGGTTAGAGACCTTCCCTCCTGTCTTACCCCTCTCCTCCTCTCTCCTTTTAGTTGGTTAGAGACCTTCCCTCCTGTCTTACCCCTCTCCTCCTCTCCTTTTAGTTGGTTAGAGACCTTCCCTCCTGTCTTACCCCTCTCCTCCCTCTCCTTTTAGTTGGTTAGAGACCTTCCCTCCTGTCTTACCCCTCTCCTCCTCTCCTTTTAGTTGGTTAGAGACCTTCCCTCCTGTCTTACCCCTCTCCTCCTCTCCTTTTAGTTGGTTAGAGACCTTCCCTCCGTCTTACCCTCTTGACCTCCGTCTACCCCTCTCCTCCTCTCCTTTTAGTTGGTTAGAGACCTTCCCTCCTGTCTTACCCCTCTCCTCCTCTCCTTTTAGTTGGTTAGAGACCTTCCCTCCTGTCTTACCCCTCTCCTCCTCTCTCCTTTTAGTTGGTTAGAGACCTTCCCTCCTGTCTTACCCCTCTCCTCCTCTCCTTTTAGTTGGTTAGAGACCTTCCCTCCTGTCTTACCCCTCTCCTCCTCTCCTTTTAGTTGGTTAGAGACCTTCCCTCCCATCTTACCCCTCTCCTCCTCTCCTTTTAGTTGGTTAGAGACCTTCCCTCCTGTCTTACCCCTCTCCTCCTCTCCTTTTAGTTGGTTAGAGACCTTCCCTCCTGTCTTACCCCTCTCCTCCTCTCCTTTTAGTTGGTTAGAGACCTTCCCTCCTGTCTTACCCCTCTCCTCCTCTCTCCTTTTAGTTGGTTAGAGACCTTCCCTCCTGTCTTACCCCTCTCCTCCTCTCCTTTTAGTTGGTTAGAGACCTTCCCTCCTGTCTTACCCCTCTCCTCCTCTCCTTTTAGTTGGTTAGAGACCTTCCCTCCTGTCTTACCCCTCTCCTCCTCTCTCCTTTTAGTTGGTTAGAGACCTTCCCTCCTGTCTTACCCCTCTCCTCCTCTCTCCTTTTAGTTGGTTAGAGACCTTCCCTCCTGTCTTACCCCTCTCCTCCTCTCCTTTTAGTTGGTTAGAGACCTTCCCTCCTGTCTTACCCCTCTCCTCCTCTCCTTTTAGTTGGTTAGAGACCTTCCCTCCCGTCTTACCCCTCTCCTCCTCTCCTTTTAGTTGGTTAGAGACCTTCCCTCCTGTCTTACCCCTCTCCTCCTCTCCTTTTAGTTGGTTAGAGACCTTCCCTCCTGTCTTACCCCTCTCCTCCTCTCCTTTTAGTTGGTTAGAGACCTTCCCTCCTGTCTTACCCCTCTCCTCCTCTCTCCTTTTAGTTGGTTAGAGACCTTCCCTGCTGTCCTAATGTCACCCCTGAGCTGTCCCAAATGGTAGCCTATTCTCTACATAGTGCACTACTTTGGAACACAGGCCTGTTTTCTCCTCTCTTTTTGTCTAATGCTCATGCAGGGTGGGTAGGTAGGTAAGGGTGCTCTGGGTAGTAACCTGTCTCTGGGTAGTAACCAGTCTCTGGGTAGTAACCAGTCTCTGGGTAGTAACCAGTCTCTGGGTAGTAACCAGTCTCTGGGTAGTAACCTGTCTCTGGGTAGTAACCTGTCTCTGGGTAGTAACCAGTCTCTGGGTAGTAAACTGTCTCTGGGTAGTAAACTGTCTCTGGGTAGTAACCTGTCTCTGTGACTGAAGTTCATGTTAATTGAGATAACGATAAGACAACAACTCTGTCATCTACCTGTAAGAATCACAGAGACAAAATGTTGTCTTTGCTTCCTGTTTCGTCACAGTTACGGACACCAAAACACACATAGGTGTAATGAGTTTCTTTGGAACTTATTTTATTTACAACTGTTTGATGACCTAACAGATCGGGTCTTTGTTTGTAGTATTGTATGAGTAGTAATGATTGCCTCATTATGTGTGTGTGCGCGTGCCTTAGACAACCTAACCACCATATATGGTAATGTGGGAGACTGTGTGTGTTTGAGAGAGAGTTATTTTGATGTGTTTTCTGACTGAGAGAACAGTGTTAGCTTGGGGGGTTGGCAGACAGCTGGGGAGGGATATGGTTTGAGTTGTAGCTCCTCTGACCTGCTACTTTAGTTAACACTGACTGGAATCTTTAGCCCACTTTAGCCTGCTTTGGACCACCTTTACACCAATTCCCATCCAAACAGCACACAGCTAGACCTGTTCTCTGCAAAACACACACACACACACACACACACACACACACACACCACACACACACACACACACACACACACACACACACACACACACACACACACACACACACACACACACACACACACACACACACACACACACACACACACACACACACACAGTGAGGGCTCTTCACAAAAAATATGTTTGTGTGTGAGAGAGAGAACTGTCACTAGATTCATCATCAGCCCCTAACTCACCAAGGCACCACTGAGGCATTCTACATTTGTAACAAATACTCTGTTCATGCCCAAACAACCAAACAAATATTCACATATTGATTGCTCATACTCCTGTTCCCTGCAGCCTCTATTGTTTCAGTGGGTTTGGGGCTGAGCTGAAGGCCTACAAGAGAGCTCCGGCTGTGACCTTTTCAGCAGAAACTGTGGTTAGATTGCTGTCACAATGACCTTTTCATGTCTGCCTTTTACATTTGAATCATACTCAAACCTGCATCTCATCTGGAACATCAAAGACTTATAGAGAAGGAGAGACACTTCTGGTAAGCTCTTAGTTGGTCGTTTCTACTCGACTGAGTCTATCTGCTGGTTCTGAATTGGTGTGGGTGTTGCATAGTAAATGGTGTGTTGAATCATGTTGTTGCTGAGTGAATGATACGACCACTTCATATACTTCCTGTTTCTCCTCTGCGTTGTAACTGTAATTGACTTCCTGTCCCATACTGTATCAAATACGCATAAACACACATACACACACACTCACATGCATGCACAACAGAGTTGGGGTCAATTCCATTTAAATTCCAGTCAATTCAGGAAGTACACTGAAATTCCAATTCTATTCAATGCTTTTCAATGAGGAAAATGTGGAATTGGAATTTGGTTTACATTCTGAATTGACAGGAATTTAAATGGAACCTCAACCCTGACAGACAGACACAGACAGACAGACACAGACACACACAGACACAGACAGACACAGACAGACACAGACAGACACAGACAGACACAGACAGACAGACAGACAGACAGACAGACAGACAGACAGACAGACAGACAGACAGACAGACAGACAGACAGACAGACACACACAGAAGTGAGAGAAATATGATCATAGTTTGTACTAACTTTTTTAATGCTAAGCCACCCTGCCCAGAAGATTTATCATTTTTTTTAGCATGATGGTTTTTGGTCGTGGGTATATGTTTGTGTTTTAACACAGAAATTCCAGATGATCACAGCCAGGTGTTGGTACAAAGTATGTCATCAATCATGAGTCTCTAAAGCCTTGTTCACACTGCAGGCCTTAATGCTCAAATCACTTTTGTTTTTCAAATCTGTTTTGGAATACTGACTGGCCAAACAGCAAGTTACAAGTGACCGGACTTGTGTGTTCAGACAGCAGTTATTTGCTGACAAGGCTATGCTAGTTGTCATAGTTACGACGAGTGTGTGCGCAGTGGTGTAGGCTATTTGGTGGTGGTACTCGTGCTTCCTATCATTCTGAAGGTATGTAACAAGCTAAGGGGACAACAATGCCTGTCATGGACGTTTCCTATCATTCTGAAGGTATGTAACAAGCTAAGGGGACAACAATGCCTGTCATGGACGTTTCCTATCATTCTGAAGTTATGTAACAAGCTAAGGGGACAACAATGCCTGTCATGGACGTTTCCTATCACTCTGAAGTTATGTAACAAGCTAAGGGGACAACAATGCCTGTCATGGACGTTTCCTATCATTCTGAAGGTATGTAACAAGCTAAGGGGACAACAATGCCTGTCATGGACGTTTCCTATCATTCTGAAGGTATGTAACAAGTTAAGGGGACAACAATGCCTGTCATGGACGTTTCCTATCACTCTGAAGGTATGTAACAAGCTAAGGGGACAACAATGCCTGTCATGGACGTTTCCTATCATTCTGAAGGTATGTAACAAGCTAAGGGGACAACAATGCCTGTCATGACGTTTCCTATCATTCTGAAGTTATGTAACAAGTTAAGGGGACAACAATGCCTGTCATGGACGTTTCCTATCACTCTGAAGGTATGTAACAAGCTAAGGGGACAACAATGCCTGTCATGGACGTTTCCCAGTTGCTTTGAATGTTCAAAATCATGCTTTTAAAGCCTCAAAGGACAACTGTTCAGGACCAAGCTTTGTTTCTTTTGTATTTGTGTCTTTTTTTCCTCTCTTGCTCTGTCTTCCACCGAAGCATTAACACAGACACACACACACACATGCACACGCACCCCCCCCAGTCTAAGGTAGCGTGGCTAATTATAGAATTCAAGCAGAGGTTACAGACCTTAAAAGGTTATATGGCTCTTTGACGAAAATGTTAGAAGACAGTGAACACAGGGTGTGTGTGTGTGTTGGTGTGTTTTCTCACCGTGCTTGTTTACATGTGCACATCGGTCACTTCTTTACAACTGAATGAGTGTGTTTGTGTGTGACCAGCTCCTCTCTTTTCAAGGTAATGTGTTCAGGGTCTATATTGACGTCAGAGATTAGTGTGTGTGTGTGTGTGTGTGTGTGTGGATACGTGTAATGAGGTTGTGTGTGTAGACATAACCTCAGCAAAAAAAGAAACGTCCCTTTTTCAGGACCGTCTTTCAAAGATAATTCGTAAAAATCCAAATAACTCCACAGATCTTCATTGTAAAGGGTTTGAACACTGTTTCCCATGCTTGTTCAATGAACCATGAACAATTAATGAACATGCACCTGTGGAATGTTTGTTAAGACACTAACAGCTTACAGACGGGAGGCAATTAAGGTCACAGTTATGAACTTAGGACACCAAAGCGGCCTTTCTACTGACTGAAAAATACCAAAAGAAAGATGCCCAGGGTCCCTGCTCATCTGCGTGAATGTTCCTTAGGCATGCTGCAAGGAGGCATGAGGACTGCAGATGTGGCCAGGGCAATAAATTGTGAGAAGCCTAAGACAGCGCTACAGGGAGACAGGACGGACAGCTGATTGTCCTCGCAGTGGCAGACCACGTGTAACAACACCTGCACAGGATCGGTACATCCGAACATCACACCTGCAGGACAGGTACAGGATGGCAACAACAACTGACCCGAGTTACACCAGGAACGCACAATCCCTCCATCAGTGCACAGACTGTCCACAATAGGCTGAGAGAGGCTGGACTGAGGGCTTGTAGGCCTGTTTTAAGGCAGGTCCTCACCAGACATCACTGGCAACAACATCGCCTATCGGCACAAACCCACCGTCGCTGGACCAGACAGGACTGGAAAAAAGTGCTCTTCACTGACGAGTCGCGGTTTTGTCTCACCAGGGGTGATGGTCGGATTTGTGTTTATCGTCGAAGGAATGAGAGTTACACCGAGGCCTGTACTCTGGAGCAGGATCGAGGTGGAGGGTCCGTCATGGTCTGGGGCGGTGTGTCACAGCATCATCGCACTGAACTTGTTGTCATTGCAGGCAATCTCAACGCTGTGCGTTACAGGGAAGACATCCTCCTCCCTCATGTGGTACCCTTCCTGCAGGCTCATCCTGACATGACCCTCCAGCATGACAATGCCACCAGCCATACTGCTCGTTCTGTGCGTGATTTCCTGCAAGACAGGAATGTCAGTGTTCTGCCATGGCCAGTGAGGAGCCCGGATCTCAATCCCATTGAGCACGTCTGGGACCTGTTGGATTGGAGGGTGAGGGCTAGGGCCATTCCCCCCAGAAATGTCTGGGAACTTGCAGGTTCCTTGGTGGAAGAGTGGGGTAACATCTCACAGCAAGAACTGGAAAATCTGGTGCAGTCCATGAGGAGGAGATACACTGCAGTACTTAATGCAGCTGGTGGCCACACCAGATACTGACTGTTACTTTTGATTTTGACACTCCCCCCCCCTTTGTTCAGGGACACATTATTCGACTTCTGTTCGTCACGTCTGTGGAACTTGTTCAGTTTATATCTGTTGAATCTTGTTATGTTCATACATGTTAAGTTTGCTGAAAATAAACACAGTTGACAGTGAGTTTATTACATACAGTATGAAGTGGCCCTATACAGACTTCAATTTAATCAGGCTATTGAATAGGTCACATGGCATTTGCTCCTCCAGCCCAACAGACACGCAAACCTCTGCTGGTGTGAGGCTACCACATGAACCTCATAGAACTGCATGTCCTAGTTCTAGAGTGTAGTTACTGTCTGTCTGCGTCCCAAATGGCACCCTATTTCCCTATAGTGCACTACTTTCGACCAGGGCCCATAGGGTACTGCACTATATAGGGAGTAGGGTGCCATTTGGTACCAATAACGTTAATCTGACGTTTAAGCTATACATAGAATAGACACAGGTCTTTGAACTGCGAGAGAAACAAGTCTTTAAATGCATTTGGATGGTATTTACTGTATGTCCAGTGATTTCACTTGGGTGTGAATGGCTGTGGAGAAACCTTACAGGTACTGATAAGGTACTGTAGATTTAGTGCCACATTGATTTTCTTTGACAGCAGTACAGCTCTGTATCTAGTACAGTTTTCTGTGTGTGTGTGTGTGTGTGTGTGTGTGTGTGTGTGTGTGTGTGTGTGTGTGTGTGTGTGTGTGTGTGTGTGTGTGTGTGTGCGTGCGCATGTGCAACCAGTGTTTCTGCCATGATATTCTCATAGAAGCAGCAGAAAGGCAAGGGATACTCATTCTTTCTCTTCCAGGAACAAGAAAAGAGAGGGAATAGAGAAGAGGGAACCATGAGTTGATGAATAAAGGAGATAAGATGATCAGACATAATTGATCCCTGTTGGGAGAACATCTGTTTGAGGTGGAGTTACATGAAGGAGCAGGGACTTAAACACCACCACCACGGTTCTCTCTCTAGCTCTCTCTTTCTGGTTGTTCATGCAGTGGTTACAATGTGTCACTGATCAAACATTCTTATAATGTCCATGGGAGAAAACTAGTTTTGGTACAGGGATAGAAAACTATACATTTTTGGGGGGGTCTTTTACCCCATTTTTCTCCCCAATTTCAACCTTGTCTCACTCGCCCCCTAACGGGCTCGGGAGGTGAAGGTCGAGTCATGAGTCCTCTGAAACATGACCCGCCAAACCTCGCTTCTTAACACCCGCCCACTTAACCCAGAAGCCAGCCACACCAATGTGTCGGAGGAAACACTCTCCTAACCCGGACGACGCTGGGCCAATTGTGCGCCGCCCTATGGAACTCACGGCCGGTTGTGACACATCCCAGGATCAAACCCGGGTCTGTAGTGACGCCTCTAGCACTGGGATGCAGTGCCTTAGACCACTGCGCCACTTGGGATGCCCACAATAGACAACAGTTTTACATGCAAATCTGATTGAACAAACACACACACCAACACACACTGTGTGAACACTGTCTTCTGCGTTAAAAGGAGGATGGGATTCCTTCTTTCCTTCTCCACCCCTGCTGATGTGAGGGAAGCCATTTCATCTTTCATCAATGGTATTTTCTTGTTCACATGTTCATTCATACTCCACATAAAAGAACTGCTGCCTTTCTGCATTCTCCCCTTCTCACCTCTCTGTGACCACACTCAAGTATACATACCAGGAATTTCCACACTTTCTACCCCCCCTCTCTCTCTCTTTCTTCATCTCTCACTCTCTCTCTTTCACCCCTCTCTCTCTCTTTCCCACTCTCTCTCTCTTTCCCTTTCTTTCTCTCCCTCTTTCTACTGAACAGTCCTACAGTTTACAGTGAACAGTCAAAGGGGCTTTTAATTGGTCATGCCTGACTAGCCAACTAACCTTTGACCCTGATCAGTTGATGATGCAGGCATCCTTAACGAAATGACATGGTCATTTAGCACACAGTTTCACCTAGAGCTTCTGAACAAGGTTGACGCAGATGCAGAAGACAGAAGGAGATGCAGAAGACAGAAGGAGATGCAGAAGACAGAAGGAGATGCAGAAGACAGAAGGAGATGCAGAAGACAGAAGGAGATGCAGAAGACAGAAGGAGATGCAGAAGGAGATGCAGAAGATGGAAGGAGATGCAGAAGACAGAAGGAGATGCAGAAGGAGATGCAGAAGGAGATGCAGAAGGAGATGCAGAAGACAGAAGGAGATGCAGAAGACAGAAGGAGATGCAGAAGACAGAAGGAGATGCAGAAGACAGAAGGAGATGCAGAAGACAGAAGGAGATGCAGAAGACAGAAGGAGATGCAGAAGACAGAAGGAGATGCAGGAGACAGAAGGAGATGCAGAAGACAGAAGGAGATGAAGGAAATGCAGAAGATAGAAGGAGATGCAGAAGACGGAAGGATCCATAGAATGACATATAGAAGGCTGCTAAGGCTGCTAACTGCTAAGGTCCTACAGCTATTTGTTGGGTCAATTTCTCTATGGGTTTGGTTTTAATTTATTCTGAATAATAATTAAAAAAAAATTTAAATCCCCAATTGGTAGTTACAGTCTTGTCCCACCGCTGCAACTCCCCTACGGACTCGGGAGAGGCAAAGGTCAAGAGCCATGCATCTTCTGAAACACGACCAGGCCAAGCCGCACAACTTCTTGACACACTGCTCGCTTAACCTGCGCCACTCGGGAGGTCCAACATTTTTTAGGTTTAAATCTATTCTTGTGTATTGGCTAGGCTGAATGATAATGTCGCCAGTCGTCATTGGCCGCGTCAGGGCACCTTTCAATGTGTGTTAACGTGATTAGATTACAGAACGCAACAGTGTTCCCTCTGTCTTTCCTGATGCTCCATCATTCTGTCAGACTCCAGCATTCATGCTGCTACTGATTGTCTTTGACAGTTTTTTTCTAGAGCTAGATATATCTGTAATTAAATAAACCCACCCCCAAACAATGATGTTGCTCTCTCTCCTCTCTCTCTCTCTCTCTCTCTCTCTCTCTCTCTCTCTCTCTCTCTCTCTCTCTCTCTTCTCTCTCTCTCTCTCTCTCTCTCTCTCTCTGCCCTTTTGAGTGGTCGATTGTGCGGGACAGTGATTTAGAACTCAGACGATATTGAGGACAATCGGATTTAGAATTCTCAAAGCCCATCAGTGTTTGATTAATGGTGAAGGGCAAAGACACTCTGACACATGATATCAGAAGGAACAACTACAGAGTGTAATGAACCTGTGCTGGTTGGAGTGAAGATTCATCTGTATTAATATCTCTCTCTCTCTCTTTCTGCCTTTCCCTCTGCTCCACTCTCTCTCCACTTTCCCAATTTCCTCCTATCGCTTCCCCTCTCATCCTCTTCCCCTCTCCCTCCCTCCATCCATCCCTGCCTTTGAACCTCCCTCTGTCTCTCTGTAGTCTGGTTCTCGTGCTGGTCGTGAGAGAAAGAAGACGGTCTCCTTCAGCAGCAGTCTCTCTGAGAGGAAGATCAGCAGCGCTGCAGACTGCATCAGTGCTATGGTGGGGAACATCACCTGTTACACACACTAGTTATAAACTAGTTATATAGTTCTGCAGTGGCAGTTGGTTTCAGTTATTTATATAAGTGACAGAAATAGACCTGGGGCATATTCATTAGTGCACACCGTTGAAAAACGCAAACAGGCGTTTCTCATTGGCCAGGTAGTCCGTTTCGTCCAGTTTGCTTCCCAGTGAATAGGATCAAGGTCTGTGCATAATTGACGTGCTGTTTGTCTCAGGTGAGGGGTACTGAGCTGCGGAAGGTGCGCTCCAACTCACGGGTCTACCAACGCTACTACCTGCTGGAGTCAGGTCTGCAGGCCCTGCGATGGGAGCCCTCCAAGAAGGAGTCAGACAAGGCCCGCATCGCCGTCTCCTCCGTCAGAGAGGTAAGTACACACCCAGGAGGAGAACAAAGTGGAGACAGGGATGCTATGAATCATAATAAATGCAATGGCTGGGGAATGCCATGAATGAGTTTATGCACTGAACCAGAACAATTTTAATTGGATGATCTGCAATACATTTAAATGGAGTTTGCGCTCATCAGGATTTGACTATTCTTCAGCACTGTCTTGAAGCCAAAAAGAACATTCAGTCAGTGAATGGAACTCGGTGAAACAATAGGAACAGTTGACTCCTTTGTATACTGTTCTGTACTTCCTGGTCTCTTTTGATTGGATCCTTCTTTATGTCATTCCAGGTCCGCACCGGCCGCAACACAGAGACATTTAGGACTAACGGCATCTATGACCAGATCTCTGAGGACTGTGCCTTCTCTATCATCTACGGAGAGACCTATGAAGCTCTGGACCTGGTAGCTAACTCTGCAGAGGTGGCCAACGTTTGGGTAACTGGCCTGAGGTAGGATACATGTCGTCAATGTCTTGCCGGGTTGCCAGATCTTGATGTAGAATACATGTCGACAAAGTATTTCCGGGTTGCCAGATCTGGTTGTGCTGTAGTTTAGCCAACTCTCCATGGCCTAGTGATGTCATACCATAACGATCTGAAGATCCACTGGCACCCAAATGGAAGTCCTAGTTAGACAATGGAAGTGAATGAAAACAATTGGAAGAGTTGACTCATATCCCATATTATTTCCTACCCTAGTATCTTTAAATTATGACGACATCTCCTTGTAATCCTTCTCTGTCTCATCCTAGGTATCTGATTCTGTATGGGAAGCATGCCATGGACATGATAGCCAGCAGTGAGGACAGCCTTCGTCTCGTCTGGCTAGCAGAGATGTTCTCCTCTAAGGTTGTTTCAAATGGACAGGGGGGAAGAGAGGAGGGGATCAGCTTGCGGTCAGCTATAGGACTGATCAAGAGTGTTAACCCTGGAGTGAGGAGTGGGAAAGTAGAACGCAGGTTTAAGGAGCTCCATCGAATCAAAGAGAGGACGAGTGGGGCTCGGACAACTGGAGTTGGAACTGATGTTGGTGCTGTGGCTGGACCTGAAGCAATGGTTGGTACTTCAGTTGTAGCTGGAGCTGGGACTGGTTCTGGGGATGGAATTGAGATGGGTAAAGGAGATGGGGCTGGGACTAGAACTGAGGTGGTTTGTGAAGGAGATGGGGCTGGGACTAGAACTGAGGTGGTGGGTGAAGGAGATGGGGCTGGGACTAGAACTGAGGTGGTGGGTGAAGGAGATGGGGCTGGGACTAGAACTGAGGTGGTGGGTAAAGGAGATGGGGCTGGGACTAGAACTGAGGTAGTCGGTAAAGGACATGGGGCTGGGACTAGAACTGAGGTAGTCGGTAAAGGAGATGGGGCTGGGACTAGAACTGAGGTAGTCGGTAAAGGACATGGGGCTGGGACTAGAACTGAGGTAGTCGGTAAAGGAGATGGGGCTGGGACTAGAACTGAGGTAGTCGGTAAAGGAGATGGGGCTGGGACTAGAACTGAGGTAGTCGGTAAAGGAGATGGGGCTGGGACTAGAACTGAGGTAGTCGGTAAAGGAGATGGGGCTGGGACTAGAACTGAGGTAGTCGGTAAAGGAGATGGGGCTGGGACTAGAACTGAGGTAGTCGGTAAAGGAGATGGGGCTGGGACTAGAACTGAGGTAGTCGGTAAAGGAGATGGGGCTGGGACTAGAACTGAGGTAGTCGGTAAAGGAGATGGGGCTGGGACTAGAACTGAGGTAGTCGGTAAAGGAGATGGGGCTGGGACTAGAACTGAGGTAGTCGGTAAAGGAGATGGGGCTGGGACTAGAACTGAGGTAGTCGGTAAAGGAGATGGGGCTGGGACTAGAACTGAGGTAGTCGGTAAAGGAGATGGGGCTGGGACTAGAACTGAGGTAGTCGGTAAAGGAGATGGGGCTGGGACTAGAACTGAGGTAGTCGGTAAAGGTAACACAGACAACAGAAAAGGAGAAATAGAGGACATGGTCACCAAGGAGGAGTTCATTGAGGTATTTCACGAACTTTGCACCCGACCGGAGATCTACTTCCTGCTTGTGCAGTTCTCTAGCAACAAGGAGTTCCTGGATACCAAGGATCTGATGAAGTTCCTGGAGGCTGAGCAGGGCGTGGCTCAGGTAAGGATTGGGAAGAGGAATATTATACCAGAAGAACTGTTCCTGTGTTTTCTCTCTCCCTGTTTCTCCTCTCTTTTCCTTCTCTTTTCTTCTTCTTAGCTCTGTCTAGCTGATAAGAAATAAAGTGTCCCTACAGTTAGGGCTGTGGCGGTCAATTTTGTCAGCCGGTGATTGTCATGCAAATACTGCCGGTCTCATGGTAATTGACCAACAATTAACATAAACACATTTAGCGTCTCCTGGCTTCAACGCATAGCCTACAAGCAAGCCACTGATGCAGACCTTTGGAACATCTGCATTTTAAAAAGTCGAATAAATCCATTTAATATGGCCTACACCTTCACAATAAATCCATTATTTATTTTAGACAGGTCTAAAGAAACATGATATGAAGAAAATGTAGTCTATTTCAGAATAGCATATTCTGAGGTTATGCCATATGGCTGTGGACTATACTAGTTCATTTAGCAGACAATATTTGCTTAGAATTCTGTGGCATTATTTTATAGTATGAATAATACAATTGAACATACAGTAGCTGAATAAAATAGAAAGGATATTTTCTCCAAATGATTTCTGAGGGAGTTCACACTATTCTGTGTTGAGCGGTTAACAAAGAAACAGGTCCTCCCATATGCTTCATTTAGAGTTATTTATGTGCACTGTGCATATTCAATATTTATCATTGTTGGGTCTGTATGTTTTTGGACAATCATTTCCTTTTCCAGTTTAGATGGACATCATATTATATTTGTGTCTTCCCTTCTCTCCGGCCTGTTATATGGACAACGTCGTTTTGATTGGTTGTTTGTCAGTGTCAGCAGAGTTGGCTACCCTGACATTTGACCTATTACAAAAGATTCTGCTAATGTCTCCAGTCATATAAAGTGCAGTCTAGTTGCTTGAAATATGTTTATAAAAGGCCACATTTTTCCTATACAAATAAAGAAGAAATGTATCTGATATAGCCTAGGTGTACTAGCAGCCCGAGAAGCTAGGATCCTCTTTTAAATAGTGGCCAGTCAAAACTCTGTTTTCACACATGATTGTGTAATGACTGAGTTTATAAGAACACATCTTTCACTAGCCTCTGTAGGCTATGTGCTCTCTAAGCTTGTTCCATGGTTCTAGGCCTAGGCTACATTTGGAGTTATTTGGCCACTTTAGTTGTGATACAAACCTTATCAAAACATATAGGCCTATGGGCTAGGTTACATGATGTGTGTGACTACGATTTGAAAAAGTCTGGGGGGAAAAAGCATGCGCTGTTTCTTGCCTAACTGCACATGCTGGGCATCATTCAGTGATAATACATCATTCACAAATTATAATATTGTCAGCCATCAGACTATTCTTAATTTGATCTTGTCTTTACATATATTACATAATATGTGTGAAAGGAGTTTTGATTTAGAAAAAGTACATCATCTATGCACTTAAATAGATAATGGAGGATGCTTTTCCCGTTGTTCATTTTCATGCCAGCTAGGTAGGCTATACTCATGTTGTAAAGCGAAGCAATGTGCTTAATATTAGGAAAGTTGAGAAATAAATATAGTAATCTGATGGGATCCTCCTCTTTTTAATAGAGGCCATCAAAACTCTACAATTGCATAGCCTATAGAAATGTTGCGCAACATGAACTCATGTGCTCTCATGGAGTGTTTGATTTGATTTTCGATTGCATTTTCATTGATGTCAAAGTAATTAGAGGAACATTAGAGCTCTGAGTACCAGGCCATTAGAGACTGGCAGTTAGCAAGTTTGGTAGGCTTCTAATAACCATCAGCAGCATCAGAGCACAGTTTTGGAGATGCCTAGTTACCGTGACTAAACGGTCATGTAGAATTTGACTGCAGTCATGACTCGTGACCACCGGTATGGCAGTAAAATGGTCACCATAACAGCCATAACTCCAATGGACAGTTGTTGGGTCAGGTTTTACCGAATAGAACTACAGTACCAGTCAAAAGTTTGGACACACCTACTCATTCAAGGGTTTTTCTTTATTTTCACTATTTTCTACATTGTGGAATAATAGTGAGGACATCACAACTATGAAATAACACATATGGAATCATGTAGGAACCAAAAAAGTGTTTAACAAATCAAAGTATATTTGAGATTCTTCAAAGTAGCCACCCTTTGCCTTGATGACAACTTTGCACACTCTTGGCATTCTCTCAAGCAGCTTCACCTGGAATGCTTTTCCAACACCCTTGAAGGAGTTCCCACATATGCTGAGCACTTGTTGACTGCTTTTCCTTCACTCTGCGGTCCAACTCATCCCAAACCATCTCAATTGGGTTGAGGTTGGGGGATTGTGGAGGCCAGGTCATCTGATGCAGCACTCCATCACTCTCCTTCTTGGTCAAATAGCCCTTACACAGCTTAGAGGTGTGTTGGGTCATTGTCCTGTTGAAAAACAAATGATAGTCCCACTAAGCCCAAACCAGATGGGATGGCGTATCGCTGAAGAAAGCTGTGGTAGCCATACTGGTTAAGTGTGCCTTGAATTATAAATAAATCATGACAATGTCACCAGCAAAGCATCCCCACACCATCACACCTCCTCCCCCATGCTTCACTTTGGGAACCACACATGCAAAGATCATCTGTTCACCTACTCTGCGTCTCACAAAGACACGGCGGTTGGAACCAAAAATCTCAAATTTGGATTGAACTTGAAGGAACTTTCAAAGTTCTTGAAATGTTCTGTATTGATTGACCTTCATGTCTTAAAGTAATGATGGACTGCCGTTTCTTTTTGCTTATTTGAGCTGTTCTTGCCATAATATGGACTTGGTCTTTTACCAAATAGGGCTATCTTCTGTATACCACCCCTACCTTGTCACAACACAACTGATTGGCTCAAATGCATTGAGGAAAGAAATTCCACAAATTAACAAGGCACAACTGTTAATTGAAATGCATTCCAGGTGACTACCTAATGAATCTGGTTGAGAGAATGCCAAGAGTGTGCAAAGCTGCCATCAAGTCAAAGGGTGGCTACTTTGAAGAATCTCAAATATAAAATATATTTTGATTTGTTTAACTAATTTTTGGTTACTACATGATTCCATTTGTGTTATTTCATAGTTTTGATGTCTTCACTATTATTCTACAATGTAGAAAATAGTAAAAATAATTAGTAGGTGTGTCCAAACCTTTGACTGGTACTGTATGTCACTTCAAGAGATGCTAATCTGTTCTGCTCTCCCCTCCCTGTCTAGGTGACTGAAGACACCAGTCTGGAGCTCATACAATCCCACGAGCCGTCGGAGGAGGGCCGTCGCCAGGGCTGCCTCTCATTGGACGGTTTCACCAGCTATCTCACCTCTCTGGAGTGCCACCTGTTTGACCCGGAACACAGCCAGGTGTGCCAGGACATGAGCCAGCCCTTATCCCACTACTACATCAACTCCTCCCACAACACCTACCTCATCGAGGACCAGTTCAGGGGGCCCACTGACATCACCGGCTACATCCGGGCTTTAAAGATGGGCTGCAGGTGTGTGGAGGTGGACGTGTGGGACGGCCCTGACGACGAACCCGTGGTTTATACTGGTTACACCCTCACCTCGCCTGTCCTGTTCCGCTGTGTCCTGGACGTGATTGGGTGCTTTTCATTCGCAGCGTCAGAGTGTCCTCTAATCCTGTGCTTGGAGAACCACTGCTCCCCCCGCCAGCAGAGAGTCATGCTCCAGCACCTGAGGAGGATACTGGGAGAGAGGTTGTACACGGAGCCCCTCAGGGAAGGGGAGGGGTACCTGCCCTCACCCCATGCCCTGAGGGGCAAGATCCTGCTGAAGGGGCAGAAGTTGGAGGAGGGGTGCGGTGAGACCGAGGGGGATGTGACTGATGAAGACGAGGGGGCGGAGATGTGCCAGAGGATGAAGGCTGGTAACAGTGAAGGAGGAGGAGGGGAGGGGGGACAGAAAGGTGGCGGGGGCGGTGTTACTAGTAGCGTGAAAACCCTGACCCCTGCTCCTCCCTCTAAACGGTTCCAGCTTCTGAAGGAGCTCTCGGACTTGGTGACTCTGTGCAAGTCGGTACGCTTCACGGACTTCCAGAAGTCTTTCTCTACCCAGAAACCCTGGGAGTTCTGCTCGTTCAACGAGACCCTAGCGGTTCGCTGCGCCAGCGAGTGCCCGGGAGACTTTGTCAACTACAACAAGCGCTTCCTGTCGCGGGTCTACCCCAGCGCCATGCGCATCGACTCCAGCAACATGAACCCACAGGACCTGTGGAAGTGCGGTTGCCAGATTGTGGCTATGAACTACCAGACGCCCGGGTTGATGATGGACCTAAACATCGCCTGGTTCCGCCAGAACGGGAATTGTGGGTACGTGCTGCGACCCGCCATCATGCGACAGGAGGTTTCATATTTCAGCGCCAATACAAGAGAATCTGTGCCGGGTGTGTCCCCTCAGCTGCTCCATGTTAAGGTGAGTGGCTAGCAGATAAACCCACTGCTGTCTGTCTATTTCTATCTGTTTAATAGAGGCTCCTACACACTGTCTGGCTTGTTGACTCCTTCATGGTTGAATGGTATTGTTTGTTATTTAGTACACTTCTCTTGAACCTGAATTAAAAGAAGATGTGGGAACATTTCAATCAAACAAACAAATGAACAATCAGACAGACAAACTAACACACAAACTGACACTCAAACAATCAACTAACCAATCAATCCATTCATGCAGGTGATCAGTGGTCAGAACTTGCCCCGTCCGAGTGGTTCTGGAGCTAAAGGAGATGTGGTGGACCCGTACGTCTACGTGGAGATCCACGGTATCCCTGCTGACTGTGCCGAGCGCCGCACCCGCACGGTGGTGGAGAACGGAGACAACCCCATCTTCGACGAGAGCTTTGAGTTCCAGATCAACCTGCCCGAGCTGGCCATGGTGCGCTTCGTGGTGCTGGATGATGAATTCATAGGGGACGAGTTCATAGGTTAGTACTGGAATGAGTGCAATGGTCAGCAGGTCAGTAGTGGTGGGAGGGCGAAGGTCAGCTCTGCACTGACTGCTAGTCCGGTGTCCAGTCTGCTTTGGGTTGAACTAGGTTGAACTAGTGATACTACAACAACTTTTCAGCCATATGAAGGTCATCGCTAGCTCACTGTGGAAGTATCACTGGCTAAGATAAAAAAAACACTTGGAAGCAGTTAAAGAGTGACTGAACATTCACTATCTTTTCATGGTCATTTCATTGTCTAACACCACTCTACATCAATTTTAATCCCCCCTGTTTTACCACAGGTCAGTATACCATTCCCCTGGAGTGCTTACAGCCAGGCTACCGGCACGTACCATTACATTCTCTGACGGGGGAGGACCTCCCGTATGCCCGGCTGTTCGTCCATGTGGCTCTCACCAACCGGAGAGGAGGGGGCAAGTCCCACAAGCGGGGGCTGTCTGTGCGAAAGGCGAGGCGAGGGAGGGAGTACGCTGCACTCAGGGACCTGGGGGTCAAAGCCTTGGATGATGTTTTCAAAATGGCGGCCCCGTCATTGAAGGAAGCCACAGACATGCGGGAGAACATGCAGGTGAGGAGGATAGTCATTTATCATATAGACAGTCACCATTTTCAGATTGAAGGACAGAAATACCTGTATACCTGTATTTACAACGGATGATGTCCAGCTCAGAATAGCCAGTCAACTTCAGGTATATATCCCAACCCCCTCGTCCAATCTCAGTGATCACTAAATTATGACTCAGCTAAAGATGGCTGACATGGTCATTCCTCCAGAGACATCAACAGCTGCAGACTGAATGGAGTAAAACAACACAGAACCAGTGAGATAATGTTTACTGTGTCTAAACTGGCTAGTTAGCCTCATCTATGAAGCTCTGCTTTAGACTGACAGGTTATGGTAAGGGTATGGTTATGGTAAGGTTATGGTACCTGTAACTGTAAGCATTAATCTGGCTGTCTAAGTGATCTGGAGTTGCTCTAATCTGTTTAGGCTGGAGATGACTGGGATTCATGCCAGACTATGATGTCGTAGACTAATGCACTAATGCAAACAGACAGTGAAGACACACACACACACACACACACACACACACACACACACACCTAAACAGAAGTAAACTCTGAAGGCAAGCATCATGACATCATGAAGAGATTAGAACAGCCTCCCTGATTTAGATTTTAGCGGTTGAATGACCATAATATTAATAATCATTCATTTAATTAGTGCTATAGTGATAGGTTCGATTTGTGGTTGTCTCTTTCATTATACTCATAAAGCTTCTATAATTCAATCAGATGTTCTCTCAGTGATGGTATCCCAGGAAACCATGTGACAGTTTGTTCTATGAATAAACCCTCGGCAACTCTAATCACTTAGTAGGGGATTACAGTATGTAATCCCACTGCATCACTAATACAGGGAAAGTTTGTGTGGGTGTGGATGTGGCTGTGTATTTCTATAGGTGTGTGTGTGTGTGTGTGTGTGTGTGTGTGTGTGTATGTGTTTATATACGGTGCCTTCAGAAAGTATTCAGACCCCTTCACTTTTTACACATTTGGTTACATTACAGCCTTATTCTAAAATGGATGAAATATTATTATTTTGATCAGCAATCTACACACGATACCCCATAATGACAATGCATAAAACAGAAAGTTTAGCAAATGTAGGAAAAATAAAAAACAGAAATACCTTATTTACATAAGTATTCAGACCCTTTGCTATGAGACTCACAATTGAGCTCAGGTGCATCCTGTCCCCATTGATCATCCTTGGGATGTTTCTACAACTTGATTGGAGGCCACCTGTAGTAAATTCAATTGATTGGACATGATTTGGAAAGACACACACCTGTCTATATAAGGTCCCACAGTTGACAGTGTATGTCAGAGCAAAAACCAAGCCATGAGGTCGAAGGAATTGTTCGTAGAGGTTCGAGACAGGATTGTATCGAGGCACAGATCTGGGGAAGGGTAACAAAAAACGTCTGCAGCATTGAAGGTCCCCAAGAACACTGTGGCCTCCATCATTCTTAAATGGAAGAAGTTTGGAACCACCTAAAGGCTCTCAGACCATGAGAAACAAGATTATTTGGTCTGATGAAACCAAGATTGAACTCTTTACCCTGAATGCCAAGCTTCACGTCTGGAGGAAACCTGGCACCATCCCTACAGTGAAGCATGGTGGTGGCAGCATCATGCTGTGGGAATGTTTTTCAGCGGCAGGGACTGTGAGACTAGTCAGGATTGAGACAAAGATGAACGGAGCAAAGTACGGTGAGATCCTTAATGAAAACCTGCCCCAGAGCGCTCAGGACCTCAGACTGAGGCAAAGGTTTGCCTTCCAACAGGACAAGACCCTAAGCACACATCCAAGACAACACAGGAGTGGCTTCGGGACAAGTCTCTGAATGTATTTGAGTGGCCCAGCCAGAGCCTGGACTTGAATCCGATCGAACATCTCTGGAAAGACCTGAATATAGCTGTGCAGCAACACTCCCCATCCAAACCTGACAGAGCTTGAGAGGATCTGCAGAGAAAAATGGGAGAAACTCCCCAAATATAGGTGCCAAGCTTATAGCGTCATACACAATAAGATTCGATGCTGTAATCGCTGCCAAAGGTGCTTCAACAAAGTACTGAGTAAAGGGTCTGAATACTTATGTAAGTGTGATATTTCAGGTTTTTATTTTTAATAAATTGGCAAATTCAAATTATTAACAGTTTTAGTTTTTTTCATTATGAGATATTGTGTGTAGATTGATGCGGGGGAAAACTATTTTAATCCATTTTAGAATAAGGTTGTAACGTAACAAAATGTGGAAAATGTCAAGGGGTCTGAATACTTTCCGAAGGTACTGTACATATGCGTGTTGCCTTAACAACCCCCCCCCCCCCCCCCCACTCTCTCTCTGTCCCTGTAGAACTCGGTGGCAGTGTTCAGGGATCTGTGTGGGGTGTCAGCGGTGGCTAACCTCATGCAGTGTGTGTTGGCCCTGGGGTCCCGAGTTGCGGGGGCTGATGGGGCCCCCCTGTTGCTGTTTGAGCTGAAGGAGCAGTACCCCTCCATGGAGTCTCAGGGGCCCCTGCCAGACGTCCTACGCAGGGTGGTGTCCACTTACGAAACGGTGAGAATTAATTAATCAATCAATTAATCCTTCACATTAGATTTTGTTGTAGGGCTTTGGGTTTCGTTTAAGAATAGTTGTGAATACAGATTAAATGAAGTTGATTGTTTCTTTCTGATACTTTGACGTTTTTAACCACTCTTTCTCTATGGCCCTCTCCTCTATCTCCCTTCCCCCTCTCCTCTATCTCTATTCCCCCTCTCTCTCGCCTCCCTCCCCCGCTCTCCGCTCTCCCCCCCGCCCCCTCCCCGCTCCCCCCCACTCTCTCTTTTTTTCTCTCTCCCTTCGCTCTCCCTCTTCCCCTCTCTTTCCCTTCCCCCACTCTCTCTCCCTTCCCCCACTCTCTCGCTCTCCCCTCCCCCACTCTCCCTTCCCCACTCTCCCTTTCCCCTCCCTCTCTCGCTCTCCCTTCCCCCTTTCCCCTCCCCCTCTCTCTATAGCTCCCTTCCCCCTCCCCCCTCTCTCAATATCTCCCATCCCCCACCCCCCTCCATCTCCCTGCCTCCCCTCTCTGTCTCTCTCTTTCTCCCATACCTCGGAGCAGTGTAATTGATAATGGATGCTTGGCCGGTCAGATAGCTTTGTTTTTAATTGAACAATCCACTGGGCAGAAAGCTGTGGTTTTAATTGAACAATCCACTGGGCAGAAAGCTGTGGTTTTAATTGAACAATCCACTGGGCAGAAAGCTGTGGTTTTAATTGAACAATCCACTGGGCAGAAAGCTGTGGTTTTAATTGAACAATCCACTGGGCAGAAAGCTGTGGTTTTAATTGAACAATCCACTGGGCAGAAAGCTGTGGTTTTAATTGAACCATCCACTGGGCAGATAGATGTGCTTTTAATTGAACAATCCACTAGTCAGATTATGTCTGGGTTCATCTGTCTACAGATATAGGATCTTAATTTGAGCCAGTTTAATACAGCAGGAAAACAATCCTGCAGAAAAAGGAAATGTGAATTATTATGTGGATAAAATAAAAATAAAAATCATAAATGGAAAATCATGTCAGAAATTTCAAAGGGAAAATTACACACTTCAGAAGCATTTTGAAACCTCAAATACACTACAAGTTTTACCTTTCCTGTATAGCGGGAATGTTCTCCTGCAACAGGGTGATCAAATTAAGATCCAACACCTGTAGGTCATTATGTAAGTAGTTTTGTTATGTAAGATGTCTGATATCTGATGACAATATGTCTCTGTTCTGTTCTCTCTGGTTTATAGAGGTATCTTTATAGCTTTCACCTTTAGCTGTGTCCCAGAGTAAAGCCAGAGAGATTTTAAATTGATTAATGATTGACTGAAAAGTGCTTGCTTTCGCAAACGCCCCCAAACATGATGAAGTGGACTGTCTGTGTGTATGTGTGCGAAATTTCCCATTACACACAATCACTTACACTTGCTTTAGTGGAACAGCCAGGAAAGGGTTCACAGGAGATAACTATGCCTCTTTTCATTTTGAATAATGATTACATCTCAAAGTGGAAAAATGTAACATTTTAATTTTGTGTCATTTTTCAATGTTAAACAACTGCAGAGCTTTCCAGGTGAGAAATATATATGTGTGTGTGTGTGTGTGTGTGCGAGTGTGTCTGTGTGTGCGCGCATGCATGGTTGTGTGTGTGTGTGTGCCTGCATGCGTGTGTGTGGTTTAACTTTACTATCCTTTTGGGTTTCAAAAGTCCTCACAAGGATAGTAAAACAAGGAACATTTCACCGGTTTCCAAAAGGAAAAAAGCAGTTTTAGGCTTAGGGGTTAAGTTTAGGGTCAGGGTCCCGTGTGGCTCAGTTGGTAGAGCATGGTGTTTGCAACACCAGGGTTGTGGGTTCGATTCCCACGGGGGACCAGTATGGAGAAAAAATGTATGAAATGTATGCATTCACTACTGTAAGTCGCTCTGGATAAGAGCGTCTGCTAAATGACTAAAATGTAAAATGGTTAAAATTAGTTTTAGGGTTTGGAGTAAAGGTCAGGGTTAAGGTTGGTTAAGGGTTAGGGAAAGTAGGAATTTGAATGGGAATAATTATTTTGGTCCCACTTAGATAGTAAAACCAGTGTGTATGTGTGTGTGCTTTGAGAATGCATCCTCATCCCTGATGGATCAGAGTGAGAAGAGCTGGCCCTGAATATTATTAGCATAAATGTGAATCTCATTCCGCTAAGTGGCTCTCACACATTGACTTGGATGCCTGCCTGGGGGAGAAAGAAATGGGAGGAAGCAGTGTGTGTGTGTGTGTGTGTCTGTGTGGTGGGCAGACCCTTAGGAGCAGCAGTGTTTATCTTCATTTGTCGAACACCAGACTCACAAAGTGGGGTCATGTCCCAGAAGGCATTGCACTAAGTGTTTAGTTAATCAGGGTTTTAGTCTTAATCTCTCTGGGGTTATTCATGAAATGTATGCTATTTTTAGCATAGTTGTAATGCTAAACTGATACATATGTTTTGTGTGTGTGTCTAAATAATGAACTGATCTCGTGTACTCTGTCTACAGATGATCCAGGCGAGCAGAGCGGTGATCGAGCTGTCAGACGGAGTCTACGACAGGATCCTACAGATACAGACAACAGGTGAGAGAGAAGGAAAGAGAGAGGAGAGAGAATATACTGTACATAGAGAGAAAGAAGGAATGTTGTGTTGGCTAGTTAGGTGGTTAGAGAGCAGGCAGGATGTTCTTCTTCAGTCAACAGCCCAGTAGCTGTGAGAAAGCCTTGCCTACAGGCCCTGCCAACAGACTCTCCCACTGAGACATCATCAACAACACCCTGAAGCCTGTAGTCTGCTGAGACGTCCATGGTTATGGCCCAAATGGCACCCTATTCCCTATATAGTGCACTACTTTTGACCAGAACCCTATGGGCCATTTGGGACTCACATCATCTCTCTACCTCACCAATCACAGGAGCTATTTTCATCCTGGCTCTGAGGCAGATCTGTCAATATGTTACTATTTGATGAGTTTGTTTATTGACTGAGCTCTTGATTTGTGTGGGCGATCTGTAGTTTGTGTTGGCATAAGCTCTGGGTACAGGTCAAGATGGCCTTAGGCACAGATCTAGAATCAGTTTATCCTCCCCAAATCCTATCCTTAACCAATAGAGGTGGAAATGCAAAACGTACCTTAGATCAGTCTCTAGGGGTAAGTAGGTGGAGCAAGGTTCGTTTACCCCGCAGCGACTCTGGTTGCTGGGCATCATGGGTAGGCTGACAGAACTTGGCAAGACAGTCATCGCCATGGTGATAAACAGTGAGCATTCCGTGGTTGCCAGGAGATGGTGATTGATCTGCAGATGAAAAGGTAGAGTCTATGAGGAGAGGATGTTGGTTTGAGATGCGTGGGAAGTCTGGATAGAAAGGCTCAATAACTAGAAATAGTTATTTGGCCGGGATAAGCAGACTTTGGCCGGGATTCAATGCAAGACGCATTAAAACGCAGTGCACTACAACATACTTTTTAAAGGTAATTTACGCTTGAGCCAAAATGAGCAGGATTTACCGTGAATGTGATCTGCGCAAATGTTGGGGAAAATAACTTTAAAAGACTCATTGTTGGCTGTATAGGCCTAATGAGCAGACCTCATAGGGCTCTGGTTAAAGATAGTATACTATATAGGAAATAGGGTGCCATTTGTAACACAGACTTTATAATAAACCTTCATAAAGACAGTTATGATAATTGTGCTGCAGGGTTTTTGTGAGGCCCTAGGAGTCAGAGGAGAGCTGAGGAGAGGGGATGAGAGGTCAGCATATACATTGTGCTGCAGGGTTTTTGTGAGGCCCTAGGAGTCAGAGGAGAGCTGAGGAGAGGGGATGAGAGGTCAGCATATACATTGTGCTGCAGGGTTTTTGTGAGGCCCTAGGAGTCAGAGGAGAGCTGAGGAGAGGGGATGAGAGGTCAGCATATACATTGTGGTGCAGGGTTTTTGTGAGGCCCTAGGAGTCAGAGGAGAGCTGAGGAGAGGGGATGAGAGGTCAGCATATACATTGTGGTGCAGGGTTTTTGTGAGGCCCTAGGAGTCAGAGGAGAGCTGAGGAGAGGGGATGAGAGGTCAGCATATACATTGTGGTGCAGGGTTTTTGTAAGGCCCTAGGAGTCAGAGGAGAGCTGAGGAGAGGGGATGAGAGGTCAGCATATACATTGTGGTGCAGGGTTTTTGTGAGGCCCCAGGAGTCAGAGGAGAGCTGAGGAGAGGGGATGAGAGGTCAGCATATATATTGTGGTGCAGGGTTTTTGTGAGGCCCCAGGAGTCGGAGGGGAGGAAGAGTTCTGGCACGTGCTGATCTCTCTCTGTTCTGTCGGTTCCGCTCGGCTACACAGGGAAATAGAACGTTTCCCACATGCACACACACAACGGAATGCCCTGGCACTCAAGCCAAGCGTCGCCTAGCAACTGCACTGGCAGGCAACATGGTGTGTGTGTGTGTGTGTTTGTTTGTGTGTGTGAAGGGGAGGGGAGGGTGGATTTAGTCAGTGTATACGAGATGATGTGTAATTGTGTATAAGTGAGTGTTGAAGTTAGTGGGTTGTTTTCAGGTGTATGTTAGAGACAGAGAGAGAGAGAGAGAAAGAGGGAGAGGGAGGGAGGGAAAGGCTGAGGGAGGGAAAGGCTGAGGGAGAGGGACCGAGGGAAAGGCTGAGGGAGAGCATTAAACAGTAATATATACTGAGTTGCGTTCAGGTTTGCGTTGAGTTGTGTTGGTTGTGTGGTGTTGTTCAGGATGCTGTGTTTAAAAGTTCCCTCACATTATCGCTCCTAGCAGTGTGTGACCGGTGTTAACCCACTTCCTTGTCTCCATGGAGATGGTGATAAAGTGTGACAGTGTCCTGGGGCGGACAGAGGAAGCCAGGCAGAATTTACACACTGCACCACACGGTCAATCTGGCCAGAGGGACGAGAGGACGAGGAGTCTGCCCTCTCTCTCTCTCACTCTTTAATTCAGGCCAGGATTAAACCAAATGCACATTGTCAACAAGCTCATTCCACTGTGGACGATGCACATTTTAAAGAAAATATTTCCAACGTTTGCGGAGATTCACGGCAAACATTGAGGGTGTTGGCTCAACCATAAATGACCTTTAAAAGTCAAAAACAATGCGCAAGTCCCAACTCCCGGTCTCAATCTCTTTATTCTTGTATTCAGATATCTTAACTCTCTACCTTTCTCTCCAGGTGCGTGGGTAAAATCACTTGGAAAGCCAAGCCCCCCCCCCCCCCCCCCCAAAAAAACATGTTACAACCTATGTGTTGTGATAATTGCATTGTTTGCTCTATAACCTGTTAGTTCATATTCCTTGACACTGATATATAGGGTTAAGGCCGAGACAATAAGAAGACACAGTAGCAGAATAAATTCAACCACACATTTGTTTCATTGCAAAACCGGAGAGCAACATCTGTCCTGTGAAGTCCACAAACATACAGTGCATTTGGAAAGTATTCAGACCCCTTCCCTTTTTCCACATTTTCTTACGTTACAGCCTTATTCTAAAATGGATAGAATATTTTTTTCCATCAATCTACACACAATACCCCATAATGAGAAAGCGAAACAGGTTTTTAGACATTTTTGCTAATTTATTAAAAATAAAAAACTTAAATACCTTATTTACATAAGTAGTCAGACCTTTTGCTATGAGACTTGAAATTGAGCTCAGGTGCATCCTGTTTCCATTGATCATCCTTGAGATGTTTCTACAACTTGATTGGAGTCCACCTGTGGTAAATTAAATTGATTGGACATGATTTGGAAAGGCACACACCTGGTCCCACAGTGCATGTCAGAGCAAAAACCAAACCACGAGGTTGAAGGAATTGTCTATAGAGCTCCGAGACAGGATTGTGTCGAGGCACAGATCTGGAGAAGGGTACCCAAAAAATGTCTGCAGCATTGAAGGTCCTTAAGAATACAGTGGCCTCCATCATTCTTAAATGGAAGAAGTTTAGAACCACCAAGACTCTTCCTAGAGCTGCCTGGCCAAACTGAGCAATCGGGGGAGAAGGGCTTTGGTCAGGGAGCTGACCAAGAACCTGATAGTCACTTTGACAGAGCTCCAGAGTTCCTCTGTGGAGATGGGAGAACCTTTCAGAAGGACAACCATCCCTGCAGCACTCCACCAATCAGGCCTTTATGGTAGAATGGTCAGATGGAAGCCACTCCTCAGTGCAAGGCACATGACAGCCCGCTTGGAGTTTGCCAAAAGGCACTTAAAAGGACTCTCAGAACATGAGAAACAAGATTATTTGGTCTGATGAAACCAAGATTGAACTCTTTACCCTGAATGCCAAGCTTCACGTCTGGAGGAAACCTGGCACCATCCCTACAGTGAAGCATGGTGGTGGCAGCATCATGCTGTGGGAATGTTTTTCAGCGGCAGGGACTGGGAGACTAGTCAGGATCGAGGGAAAAATGAATGGAGCAAAGTACAGAGAGATCCTTGATGAAAACCTGTTCCAGAGCGCTCAGGACCTCAGACTGGGGTGAAGGTTCACCTTCCAACAGGACAACGACCCTAAGCACACAGCCAAGACAATGCAGGAGTGGCTTCGGGACAAGTCTCTTAATGTTTTTGAGCCCGGACTTGAATCCGATCGAACATCTCTGGAGAGACCTGAAAATAGCCGTGCAGCGACGCTCCCCATCCAACCTGACAGAGCTTGAGAGGGTCTGCTGAGAAGAATGGGAGAAACTCCCCAAATAAAATGTTATTTGTCACATGCGCCGAATACAACCGGTGTAGACCTTACAGTGAAATGCTTACTAATGAGCCCCTAACCAACAATGCATTTCAAAAAATAGAGTTAAGAAAATATTTACTAAATAACATAAAGGGGGGGAGAAAAAAAAGCAACACAATAAACTTACATAACAATAACAAGGCTATGTATAGGGGGTACCGGTACCGAGTCAGTGTGCGGGGGTACAGGATAGTCGAGGTCATTTGTACATTAGGTAGGGGTAAAATGACTATGCATAGATAATAAACAGCGAGTTGCGGGGGGGTGGCCAGGTGGCCATTTGATGAATTGTTCAGCAGTCTTACAGCTTTGGGGTAGAAGCTGTTAAACAGCCTTTTGGACCTAGACTTGGCACTCAGGTACTGCTTTCCATACAGTGGCAGAGAGAACAGTCTATGACTTGGGTAACTGGAGTCTGAACATTTTTTGGGCCTTCCTCTGACACCGCCTGGTATATAAACTCAGCAAAAAAAAGAATTGTCTCTTTTTCAGGATCCTGTTTTTCAAAGATAATTCGTAAAAATCCAAATAACTTTGGAGGGGGCGGTATTTTGATGTCCGGATGAAAAGCGTGCCCAAGGTAAACTGTCTGCTACTCAGGCCCAGAAGCTAGGATATGCATATAATTAGATTTGGATAGAAAACTCGAACGTTTCTAAAACTGTTAAAATTATGTCTGTGAGTATAACAGAACTTATTTGGCAGGCGAAACCCCGAGGACAAACCATCCAGGAAAATTATTTTTTAAGTTCACTGTGTTTTCAATTGGGTTTCTATGGTAAACTAGATTTATGAGGCACTTGGTTGTAGTTCCCATGGCTTCCACTAGATGTCAACAGTCTTTAGAAATTGGTTGTTTTTCCTTTGAAAGCAAAGTGGACTCTTTTGTTTGTGGCGCGCGACCTGTAGCTCGCTCCACTTTGATTTTATCTACTATTGAACACAGTATATTCCATCTTAAAATGTATTGATTATTTATGTTTTAGGATACCTAAGGATGGATTAGGAAATTTGTTTGAAATGTTTGGACAAAGTTTACAGGTAACTTATTAGATAATTTGTAGTCATGTTGGGTGAGTTGGAACCGGTGTTTTTCTGAATCAAACGCACCAAATAAATGGACATTTTGGGGATATAAAAAAGGAGTTTATCGAACAAATCCCTATCTCCAGCCATGGCTAATTTTAGCAGGCTAGCTAGCCACCGGAAGACAATGACCCAACGAGATGCAAAAATTAATTTGTTTTGTCAGTGACGTTTGGCTTCCGATGTGATTGGTCTGAAGCCAAATACAATCTGGTTTCCCTTAGCACTGTTTTTTGGTGTGCCAGAACCATTCACAGCTGAGCCCACTCAGTTTAGTTCAACGCTGATTGTCTATTATTTAATATTTTTTGGTCAAGGTAGGCCACATGCTTGCTGGCTTCCCTTGCATTCAACGCAAGCAGCAACAAGGTCATACTCTTTTTGACCAGACAGCATCCGATCGATTCACTACACGTTCAGAGACAGAGGGGCGCTGTTTCGCTCGCTCAGATGCTCTCAGGTGAGATGCATTCAAATGTATTAAACATAGAGGCGAAAGATATTCTGGCATCCATAAATATACACCACTGTTTCTCTCTGTGGTGTAATAGACTGGTGAAGACTTTTGATTGAATCACAAATAATAGAGACCACCAAACCACTGACCTGAGCCAGTCTTGGGCCTTGGTTAATACGTGGAGAAGTTGAGCCAGTCTTGGGCCTTGGTTAATACATGGAGAAGTTGAGCCAGTCTTGGGCCTTGGTTAATACGTGGAGAAGTTGAGCCAGTCTTGGGCCTTGGTTAATACATGGAGAAGTTGAGCCAGTCTTGGGCCTTGGTTAATACATGGAGAAGTTGAGCCAGTCTTGGGCCTTGGTTAATACATGGAGAAGTTGAGCCAGTCTTGGGCCTTGGTTAATACATGGAGAAGTTGAGCCAGTCTTGGGCCTTGGTTAATACATGGAGAAGTTGAGCCAGTCTTGGGCCTTGGTTACGACGTGGAGAAGTTGAGCCAGTCTTGGGCCTTGGTTAATACGTGGAGAAGTTGAGCCAGTCTTGGGCCTTGGTTAATACATGGAGAAGTTGAGCCAGTCTTGGGCCTTGGTTAATACATGGAGAAGTTGAGCCAGTCTTGGGCCTTGGTTAATACGTGGAGAAGTTGAGCCAGTCTTGGGCCTTGGTTAATACATGGAGAAGTTGAGCCAGTCTTGGGCCTTGGTTAATACATGGAGAAGTTGAGCCAGTCTTGGGCCTTGGTTAATACATGGAGAAGTTGAGCCAGTCTTGGGCCTTGGTTAATACATGGAGAAGTTGAGCCAGTCTTGGGCCTTGGTTAATACATGGAGAAGTTGAGCCAGTCTTGGGCCTTGGTTAATACATGGAGAAGTTGAGCCAGTCTTGGGCCTTGGTTAATACGTGGAGAAGTTGAGCCAGTCTTGGGCCTTGGTTACGACGTGGAGAAGTTGAGCCAGTCTTGGGCCTTGGTTAATACGTGGAGAAGTTGAGCCAGTCTTGGGCCTTGGTTAATACATGGAGAAGTTGAGCCAGTCTTGGGCCTTGGTTAATACGTGGAGAAGTTGAGCCAGTCTTGGGCCTTGGTTAATACGTGGAGAAGTTGAGCCAGTCTTGGGCCTTGGTTAATACATGGAGAAGTTGAGCCAGTCTTGGGCCTTGGTTAATACATGGAGAAGTTGAGCCAGTCTTGGGCCTTGGTTAATACATGGAGAAGTTGAGCCAGTCTTGGGCCTTGGTTAATACATGGAGAAGTTGAGCCAGTCTTGGGCCTTGGTTAATACGTGGAGAAGTTGAGCCAGTCTTGGGCCTTGGTTAATACATGGAGAAGTTGAGCCAGTCTTGGGCCTTGGTTAATACATGGGCCTTGGTTAATACTGGAGAAGTTGAGCCAGTCTTGGGCCTCTGGTTAATACGTGGAGAAGTTGAGCCAGTCTTGGGCCTTGGTTAATACGTGGAGAAGTTGAGCCAGTCTTGGGCCTTGGTTAATACATGGAGAAGTTGAGCCAGTCTTGGGCCTTGGTTAATACATGGAGAAGTTGAGCCAGTCTTGGGCCTTGGTTAATACTGGAGAAGTTGAGCCAGTCTTGGGCCTTGGTTACGACTGGAGAAGTTGAGCCAGTCTTGGGCCTTGGTTAATACATGGAGAAGTTGAGCCAGTCTTGGGCCTTGGTTAATACATGGAGAAGTTGAGCCAGTCTTGGGCCTTGGTTAATACGTGGAGAAGTTGAGCCAGTCTTGGGCCTTGGTTAATACATGGAGAAGTTGAGCCAGTCTTGGGCCTTGGTTAATACGTGGAGAAGTTGAGCCAGTCTTGGGCCTTGGTTAATACGTGGAGAAGTTGAGCCAGTCTTGGGCCTTGGTTACGACGTGGAGAAGTTGAGCCAGTCTTGGGCCTTGGTTAATACGTGGAGAAGTTGAGCCAGTCTTGGGCCTTGGTTAATACGTGGAGAAGTTGAGCCAGTCTTGGGCCTTGGTTAATACGTGGAGAAGTTGAGCCAGTCTTGGGCCTTGGTTAATACGTGGAGAAGTTGAGCCAGTCTTGGGCCTTGGTTAATACGTGGAGAAGTTGAGCCAGTCTTGGGCCTTGGTTAATACGTGGAGAAGTTGAGCCAGTCTTGGGCCTTGGTTAATACGTGGAGAAGTTGAGCCAGTCTTGGGCCTTGGTTAATACGTGGAGAAGTTGAGCCAGTCTTGGGCCTTGGTTAATACGTGGAGAAGTTGAGCCAGTCTTGGGCCTTGGTTAATACGTGGAGAAGTTGAGCCAGTCTTGGGCCTTGGTTAATACGTGGAGAAGTTGAGCCAGTCTTGGGCCTTGGTTAATACGTGGAGAAGTTGAGCCAGTCTTGGGCCTTGGTTAATACGTGGAGAAGTTGAGCCAGTCTTGGGCCTTGGTTAATACGTGGAGAAGTTGAGCCAGTCTTGGGCCTTGGTTACGACGTGGAGAAGTTGAGCCAGTCTTGGGCCTTGGTTAATACGTGGAGAAGTTGAGCCAGTCTTGGGCCTTGGTTAATACGTGGAGAAGTTGAGCCAGTCTTGGGCCTTGGTTACGACGTGGAGAAGTTGAGCCAGTCTTGGGCCTTGGTTAATACGTGGAGAAGTTGAGCCAGTCTTGGGCCTTGGTTAATACGTGGAGAAGTTGAGCCAGTCTTGGGCCTTGGTTAATACATGGAGAAGTTGAGCCAGTCTTGGGCCTTGGTTAATACGTGGAGAAGTTGAGCCAGTCTTGGGCCTTGGTTAATACGTGGAGAAGTTGAGCCAGTCTTGGGCCTTGGTTAATACATGGAGAAGTTGAGCCAGTCTTGGGCCTTGGTTAATACGTGGAGAAGTTGAGCCAGACTTGGGCCTTGGTTAATACGCAGAGAGGATGAGGCAGACTTGGGCCTTGGTTAAAACGCGGAGAGGTTGAGCTAGTCTTGGGCCTTGGTTAAGATCTGGAGAGGTTGACAAAGAGGGAAAGGTTCAATATTGTAATATTGTGTGTGTATGTGTGTCTGTGGTCACCTAGCCATGGAGTTCCATGAGAAGTTAAAGCCCATGGCAGTGAAGGAGGGGCTTAAAGGTCGTAAGGTCACCAGAGCTGTGGAGAGTTTCAGCTGGAACATCACCATACTGAAGGTGAATATCACACACACACACACACACACACACACACACACACACACACACACACACACACACACACACACACACACACACACACACCAGACCAAAGACAACCACATACCACAGAATATTGCCAGTCTGTTTCCACATTGGCCAACTCAGACCAACTCCTATCTCTTCCTAACCTTCCCCTTCTCTCTCTCAGGGGCAGGCAGACCTGCTGAAACGGGCTAAGACTGAGGTGCAGGAGAACATAAAGCAGGTCCACTACGCTGCCCTGACCTCTAACCTCAGTAAGGGCGGGACAGGAGAGACAACTCACACCCGGCGCAGCCTGGACGCCCCTCCTTCAGTGTCGGGTACAGCTCCGGCAAGAAGTTTCCCTTAGGCACAGACAGGTCTAGGAACAGTTTACCTGTCTGAAATTATATATTGAACCATAAGGGGGAAATGTAAAATCTGACCGTAGGTCAGTTTCTAAGAGCACAATCGTCCTATTCTGAGGATTGGCAGGGTGATAAGAATTTGCTACATTCGTTCTATAGTGATAGGCTCCTTCTGCATCTCACTCGGGGGCTGCTGGAGATTAGTCTGCCATTTCCTCCACACAACGATGAGGAGGAAGGAAGATGGACACAGTTGAAGAGAAAAACTCCTGTTATAGCACTGGAGGAGGAGTAATGTCAAAGACACTGGAGACAGGAATGTAGAGAGGAATGAAGGAATGAGGTCTGAGAGAAAGAGAGAGACAATCAGACTGCCCTGTCCCCTAAGTATGCAGCTGTAAATAAGAAATGTTTAATCCTGCTCTCTATGGGACCGATTCAGACCTGAGTTATGCACTTGTAAATGGAACTAATTCCCTTTTTATGCGCTTTTCTCTAAAACGTAGTCTGTGCTTGAATTTAAAAAATGTTTCAGCCAGCTATTCTTTCGGGTGGAGATCAGAGAAATGAATAAATAAAAAAACTGAAATATTACATTTACATAAGTATTCAGATCCTTTACTCTGTACTTTTTGAAGCATCTTTGGCAGTGATTACAGCATCGAATCTTCATGGATATGATGCTACAAGCTTGGGACACCTGTATTTGGGGTGTCCCAACCTTCTCTGCAGATCCTCTCAAGCTCTGTCAGGTTGGATGGGGAGCATTGTTGCACAGCTATTTTTAGGTCTCTCCAGAGATGTTCGATCGGGTTCAAGTCCGGGCTCTGGCTAGGCCACTCAAGGACATTGAGACTTATCCCGAAGCCACTCCTGCATTGTCTTGGCTGTGTGCTTAGGGTCGTTGTCCTGTTGGAAGGTGAACCTTCACCCCAGTCTGAGGTCCTGAGCGCTCTGGAGCAGGTTTTCATCAAGGATCTCTCTGTACTTTGCTCCATTCATCTTACCCTCGATTTAGATGCACTATTGTAAAGTGGTTGTTCCACTGGATATCATAAGGTGAATGCACCAATTTGTAAGTCGCTCTGGATAAGAGCGTCTGCTAAATGACTTAAATGTAAATGTAAATGATCCTGACTAGTCTCCCAGTTCCTGCCTCTGAAAAACATTCCCACAGCATGATGCTGCCACCACCATGCTTCCCCGTAGGGATGGTGCCAGGTTTCCTCCAGACTTGACGCTTGGCATTGACGCTTGATGGTTGTCCTTCTGGAAGGTTCTCCCATCTCCTCAGAACTCTAGAGCTCTATCAGATTGACCATCAGGTTCTTGGTCACCTCCCTGACCAAGGCCCATCTCCCCCGATTGCTCAGTTTGGCCGGGCGGCCAGCTCTAGGAAGAGTCTTGGTTGTTCCAAACTTCTTCCATTTAAGAATGATGGAGGCCACTGTGTTCTTGGGGACCTTCAATGCTGCAGACATTTTTTGTTACCCTTCCGCAGATTGGTGCCTTGACACAATCCATTGAATCAATTGAATTTACCACAGGAGGACTCCAATCAAGTTGTAGAAACATATGAAGGATGATCAATGGAAACAGGATGCAGCTGAGCTCAATTTTGAGTCTCATAGCAAAGGGTCTGAATACTTATGTAAGGTAAACATTTTTTATACATTTGCAAACATTTCTAAAAACCTGTTCGCTTTATCATTGAGGTATTGTGTGTAGTTTGCTGAACTTTTTTATTTAATCAATTTTAGAATAAGGCTAACGTAACTAAATGTGGAAAAAGTCAAGGGGTCTGAATACTTTGCGAATGGCGCTGTATTCTTACCTTAATTCCACCAACTTTACGTGCGAGGAAAGGTAAGGTGGAACAACCTGTCGGGTTCCAGGTGGAACAACTTCTACTTAATTTATTCCTGATACAAATAACACCATTCTCCACACAGTCATTTACAAATTGATAAGAGCTACTGATTTGGTCTAGATAAATCAGTAAACCATTTGGATAAGGGGATAGTAAATATATATTACAATTGTTTAGAACTATTTTACCTTGATGATCGCTCCAGATGAATGTAAAACCATTCATATGTCAGTAAACTGAAGCATATCAACATATCAACTTTTCCACAGGGAATTTGATGAAATGCTGGCCTTATAACTTGCAGGGATGAAATGTGGAGACTCAAGCTATAGGCTTCTGTAGTTATGCGCAAATAATAGTATAGCGCCAAACCTACCGAGTTGATTTATAGAATGTTTTAATTATATGCCCCGACTTCTCACCGTATTTTTTTACAATTTGTATTCTGTTAAATATTAGCCACTATCAGTAGTCACCGTCCATTTTACCCACATACATTTATAACTGTGACTTTAATGTTAGTTTCTTTGCATTTTGCATCATTCCATTACATTGTTAGTTTACCTTTATTTCCTATGTCACGTTCATGTGGCTGTTCCAGAGGATTGCTAGCAATAGTGGATCATATAAGGATAAAGTATTACAAGTTGTGCAATAATTTGGGACCTGCAGCCTATTTGAATCATTATGGAATGCAGACCATACGTAGTAGTTTAAACCTGGACCCTGTTTGCACGGTTCACGACCACTGAACTGTTGTCATCACAGTTCCATGACAAATACCAACATGGTCAGTGAGGATTATTAGGGTAGATTTATAGGACTACTGTTCCAACCCCTATTGGGTTTCTCACCTTCCAATATTTAATGAATTGAACAATTGAATACGGCAACTTTCAGGATGAATCAAACCACTATTTTTGATTCACCAATATATTTTGTGCATAAAAGCCATCCAAAAGTATTTTTTTTATTTTTCAGAAATACTTTCCTAACCCTAAATAATATACAATGATGTGAGTATTTTTAAATCTACCAATTGGTGCTGAAAAGGAGACGTCTATTTACATGGCTTTCTTTCATTAATCCCTAATATTCTGAACAGTTCTTTCCATAAATTGTCTGGCGAGAAAATTCTAATCAAAAGGTACGCCAAATTTTAAGGGGTGGCTTTAGATAAATGTACTGAAAACTAACTCCACAAGAAAATATGTTGGTCAGCCAGTGGGAGGGTTTTCAGCTGTGTAATTACATTTTATTCAGCACGCGTAAGGGAACCACACCTGCAAAGCCAATTACGCACCTACATAAGGTAAGTCTGAATAACAACTACTGACAAGTGAGTAGGAAAGGGTTGCGTAGGAAAAGTGTACATTTCCTAAGTCTGAATCGGGCCCTATATGCAATGTTTGTTACTCTTGGTTTGTGTTTATTTTGGGGGAAGTGAGGAGAGGGTTTTCAGGGTCATTAAACTATACAGTCCCTTCAGAAAGTATTCACACCCCTTGCTTTTTTTCAAAATGTGTTACAGCCTCTATTTTAAATTGATTCAATTTAGGACACTACCCATCCTGACAACTTGGCCCTGAAGCTTTTGGAAGTTCATTTCTGTACCTTTATTGTGAAATGTGTAGCTTCCAGAAGCTTTAAAATGAGGGCCAGATTGTCAGGATGGGTAGTGTACTGTATGAGTACACATTAATTACAAGTAAGCATCCTTCAAGATACACAGGATTTAGCTAGTTAAAATGAAGTGTAACAACTAGTAATTACATTGTACTATGTGTTGAAAGTGTTTTTCCACATCTGGGATGCCACCCAAATTAGATCCCAGTCAGTGAGTTTGACCTACTGATCTGTTTTTACCTGAGCAACCAAGTTAACCCAGATGGTACACTTTATTTTGGGGTCAAGTGCTAGCAACAACACTGAGCGGAGATATAGTTTGAACAGTGCACATTCAAGGCTAAGTAATTACAGCCTATTGAGCATAAGCTATAATCTCAGACACCCAGCACATTCACGACGGATCACAACCTGTGTGGCAGTTGTTACTGTATGCAGCTGAGAAGAAGCGAAACACTAAGTTGGTGAATTTAGTGGAAACCTGCCCATTGGTAACAAGTATTCATTGTTACACCCTTGTATTTACATACAATTACACAAACTTGTTAGTTACAGTACTTGTTACACTGTAATAAGGACCCCTTCAAACTAACTTTTACCGGAAAAGGAGGTGTGAATATTTTTTGAAGGCCTGTAGCAAAAAGTGAAACTGATTGACAGAAGTGTGTGTGCTTCAGGAGGCTGATACAGAATGTGTGTGACACTGTGTGAATGCTACTGATATCTAATAATACAATATGCCATTTAGCAGACGCTTTTATCCAAAGCAACTTACAGCACTGCATACTGAAGTTGCAAATGCCAGCAGTCTACCAACTGAGCCACTGAGATGTTTTTTTCTCAGCATCTCCGGGTACAGTGGAACAGAAAAACGTAGACATGTGTACGTAGAATTTCAATGTGTAGAACGGCATCCCCCTTCATGTAAATTATACCATAATGGAAGGACTGGCTGGCATTTTGAGTGTCCTCAGAGGGGGGAAAACTTAGGGGACATGGCTGACGTTAAACCCATATTTATTTTCTGAATTGGTTACAGTTGGGTTAGTTTCAGATTTGGACTAGTTGGGCTGTTAATGGGATGCTGGTCAGAAATGGCACTTAGCTTATTCTCACTAGCAGTCAGAATTGCTATGGTCAGAAGGGCCAAGCATGTTCTACTCATCCTAACTCTATGGATGTCTATATTGGTGGCATAGGGTTAATGGAACTCAACCAGACAGTGTTAATGGTTCAACTCTATCAAAAACAATTTAACAGTATTTCAAGTTCTCCTTCCATGGCACTTTGACCACCGCTTTATGGTGTTGTGTGTCACATTACAGAATTTATATCTGGTTATATCCTCTGAGTAAAATATTACTGAACTTTTACAAAATGGTAATTTACAATCATTTGTCTTAAGTCAGTGCGACAAATCTGCCTGCACTGAGGGATGAGCATTGCTTAGATGCCACCTGTCGGAAGACAATGGTTGGCGTCTTGAAAACCTGTTTTTCACCTGATGTTGTAAGATAAGTTGTCTCTTGATAAATTGACATCAATATCTCCTCCAAACCATATCCATTAGATGTATTACCAGACCCAAACTAGGATGCAGTTGTAAATGAGAACTTGTTCTCAACTGGCCTACCTGGTTAAAAAAAGATGAAAAAAACTATATGCAAATAAACCAATTAATTTATAAACTGGCTGTGTCTTTAATACCATAAAACAGTGCTTTCAAAATCACACAGCTTTGACCCTGGACTGTTGATAGCCACACATGCAAGCAGAGACAAAACCAGGGCCTGACATCAAAGAGAAGCCACAAAGTAATGGACTGGCATTTTCAAATGTCACACACACATCAGTCTGGTCCTCACTTTGACTGACAACTCTCCAAACACTAAGGGGTCAGGCTCTATTCAATTTGTACAGCTGAGTTGTACTCACAACTCAGCATGTTGCTACAGACTACAATGTCCTGTTGAAAAGCAGTACAAAGCCACAACGACACAGGCATACTTTAGCAAGAGCAATGCTTTTATTGGTCTAGTTAATCTGGGTTATCCCTTGTGTGCAATGCTTTACTTGGCTACCACAGGAAGCAAGAGAACTAAATACAAGGATACCGGAAATAATGAAACCTATGTTATTATTCCATAGATAGAATTAATTTCTTTAAAAAAAAAAAAAAAAAAAAAAAAACGTTGACCTTGTAATGCAGTGCAGGTTAAAATAGCTTCTAACAACGTCAAGGAGAAAGAGAGGGAGTCAGGTAATCTGTCAGCATGGTTTACAGGCACTGGTTAAGAGTACGTAGAAGTTGTCCCTAACAACTGATACAGTATCAGATCTTTTAAAATCCCCCTAATGGTAGGTGAAGGACTAGCGATTGGGAATCTGATCCTAGATCTGTTAAGAGCAACTTCTCTTGAACAGTTAAAGACCAATCAAAGAGATGACTTGTCTTACCGCCATTCATCTTTAGACACAGGCATTAGATGGACAGACAGCTCCCCCACCTGGAGAAACAGGGTACTACCCTTCAATTACTACATACAGTGAGAAGGGAAAGGATTCCCCACACTGATAAATGCAGTATGAATTACAGCTCCTGAGGGTAGCCTGTAGTGAACGGTCTAGTGGTGCCATGTCGTGGCAAAATGGGTATTACTATTAAAGTCACTTGTCTTGAAGTCAGAGGTGGGGTTGGATAACTGCTAAGTCCCAAGCATACAGGAGGGCAGGCAATAGGCATAGGAGAGATCTATAGTATTCTAGAAGGAATACAGATCAGGTTAGAGAGGGTAATGTGTCAGACATGATGAGGACAGAAAGGAGATTATAAAGTATTGGCTGCCTGACAGTAGGTAGGCTGTCATAGCCTAGTCCACATGTGCAAGTTTGATCCAGCAGTGGCACATTGGTTTCCCCCTGTGAAACAGCATATCCTCCAGGTTGGGATGAAGTAACCTCCTAAAGACTGATCTAAGGTCAGTTTTGCATTTCTCCCCCTAATGGTTAAGGTGGGGATAAGGGGATTGATAAACTGATCCTACATCTCTGGTTAGGGGTAACTCCCACCCAGATCAGTACAGTATAGTCCCTCACAGGTCCTGGGGGTTGACGATGGTGAAGTCATAGTCTTTGCTGTGAGTGCTGCCCTCGTCTGGGCTGGAGGAGCCAGACGCTGCGCCCATCAGGGGGTCCTGGAACACCCCCACGCCCTCCGGCTCCACCCTGAGCGAGCCACGGAGCAGTCTGATTGGAGGGGTCCTCTCGGCCCCTCCCTCAGTGGGCTGCAGCTCTCCATCCTGCGAGACCAGGATGTAGTCGTCCCAGTTCTTCCCCTCCGAACCCACAGACAGAGAGGACTCTGGGGGAGACGCCTGCATGGGGAGACAAGAGGCTTGTTCAACACTGCTGCTGACAGGCTGATCTACAAATCACCTTGTATCATAAATAAAGTCACCATTTACCCACAACGCATCAAAACAAATTATGCATAGGGGATGTATACGAAGTGGTGGGATATCGGAACGAGTGTGAATGGTCTCTATTTGCAAGTACCAAAGTATGCAAGGGTACACTGCAAAGAGTGCATGTATGAATACAACCATGTGTGTGTTCACCTGTTGCTCTGACGCCATGTGCTCATGCTCTTCCTCCTCCTCCTCCTCCTCCTCTCGGTCCTTCTGTTTTCCATCACCGTCGCCACGCTGCGGTGTGGCCTGGAAGGGGTGTTTGTCATGGTGACGGTTGGCGAGCTGTTCTACGATGGCTGCAGCGGCATTGGAGGCGTGGTCATAGTGGTCATCAGCGATGGTGATCTCCTCGTTCTCCTCAGCCTCCAGCAGACTCTGGTTGAAACGCAGCGCTCCCTTCAGGATGTCCTTGATCTGACGGATTCATTCATAAACACACAGAGCAAGTCATGATGCCCCACACACACACACACACTACAAAGAACACACGAACTGACAACACATATGGTTAAATGACAATATATAATGGCGCTGGAAGTATGGCAGCAGTTTTACGGTCTCCTAACCAATTGTGCTATTATGTGTTTTTTTTACGTTATTTGTAACTTATTTTGTACATAATGTTTCTGCAACCGTATCTTACGGGAGAAAAAAGCTTCTGGATATCAGGACAGCGATCACTCACCTCGTTCTGGAAGAATAAGCAGACCACCGTAGTCCCCATTCCCAAGAACACCAAGGTAACCTGCCTAAATGACTAGCACTCACATCTGTAGCCATGAAATGCTTTGAAAGGGTGGTCATGGCTCACATCACCATTATCCCAGAAACCCTAGACCCACTCCGATTTGCATACCGCCCCAACAGATGATGCACTCTACACTGCCCTAGACAAAAGGAACACCTACAGTTGGGGGAAAAAAGTATTTGATCCCCTGCTGATTTTGTACGTTTGCCCACTTACAAAGAAATGATCAGTCTATAATTTTAATAGGTTTATTTGAACAGTGAGAGACAGAATAACAAAAAAATCCAGAAAAACAGATGTAAAAAATGTTATAAAATGATTAGCATTTTAATGAGGGAAATAAGTGGAGAGCTTCAAGTTCCTTGGTGTCCACATCACCAACAAACTAACATGGTCCAAGCACACCAAGACAGTCGTGTAGAGGGCACGACTAAACCTATTCCCCCTCAGGAGACTGAAAAGATTTGGCATGGGTCCTCAGATCTTCAAAAGGTTCTACAGCTGCACCATCGAGAGCATCCTGACTGGTTGCATCCGCGCCTGGTATGGCAACTGCTCGGCCTCCGACCACAAAGCACTAAAGAGGGTAGTGCGTACGGCCCAGTACATCTCCGAGGCCAAGCTTCCAGCCATCCAGGACCTCTATACCAGGTGGTGTCAGAGGACGGCCCTACATTTTCTTTATTTTTTTTATATCAAAAAGACTCCAGCCACGCTAGTCGTAGACTGTTCTCTCTGCTACAGCAGGGCAAGCTGTACCGGAGTGCCAAGTCTAGGTCCAAGAGGCTTCTAAACAGCTTCTACCCCCAAGCCATAAGACTCCTGAACATCTAGTCAAATAGCTACCCAGACTATGTGCATTGTTCCCCCCCTTACGCTGCTGCTACTCCCTGTGTATTATCTACGCAGTCACTAACGCTACCTACATATTACCTCGACTAACCTGTGTCCCCGCACAGTGACTCTGTACTGGTACCCCCTGTATATAGCCCCGCTACTGTTATTTTACTGCTGCTCTTTAATTATTTGTATTTATTACTTAGAACTGCGTTGTTGGTCAGGGGCTTTGAAGTAAGCATTTCACTGTAAGGTCTACCTACACCTGTTGTATTCAGAATTTCACTGTAAGGTCTACCTACACCTGTTGTATTCAGCATTTCACTGTAAGGTCTACCTACACCTGTTGTATTCAGCATTTCACTGTAAGGTCTACCTACACCTGTTGTATTCAGCATTTCACTGTAAGGTCTACCTACACCTGTTGTATTCAGCATTTCACTGTAAGGTCTACCTACACCTGTTGTATTCAGCATTTCACTGTAAGGTCTACCTACACCTGTTGTATTCAGCATTTCACTGTAAGGTCTACCTACACCTGTTGTATTCAGCATTTCACTGTAAGGTCTACCTACACCTGTTGTATTCAGCAAATGTGACAATTAAAATGTGATTTATGCACAAATGCATACACACACACACCTGTTTGAGTCCAGCCAGTGACACCAACACCTCATCCTCTTTCTCCAGGTGCTCCTGTAGGATCACCTCCTGGATCTTACCTGAGACAGACAGACATCAGATCACAGATATAGCAGTAACACACAGCCAACCAGTTTTAACCACACAACTGAGTACACGTGTATACTGATTTAAAATCACTAGATTGCTCAAAACATCACTGTGGTTATAGGTTAACTCAGCCATTCTCAACTGGTGGGTCATGACTCAGTCTGAGTAAAAACTATGTATTTTTCTGAGAAAAAAAATACTCCAGTCTTAACATAAAACGAATAAAACTATGTAGATATGGAATGCCGTTTGGGTCTTTGCGTGTCAAAATGTTAAATAAGCTTTTAATTTGGCACGTCAAATAACAACTATATTATAGAATGTTGTGTGCGCTGAATTTGCATGTGCAAGCCAAGCGCCACCACTACGATCAGTAGCACTGTTAAAGCAGAAAAAAATGAAGACATCTGCAAACAAGTACATACCGGCCACAATGAGTTTTCAATACCACTTTGGTAAGAAGACATTTATTTGTTCGACTGAATGGGAAAACGTCTAAACATTTGAAATAAGATGCAGGATCAACAAGCAGGATTAAAAAAAAATGTAAGCAAGGTAGTCCAACATTCTCCCGGACTTGCAACAATCCCAGAGGCTGGGGAGAACGGATGGGGATCCTGCTGCTTCAAGTCCCTACTGCTTCTGCCTGCCAGCCAGCCACATCCCAAGTAATTGCACCCGATTCAACCTAGCTTGTCAATATAAAATACAGAATAATAATGAAGCATTTTGTCAACATTGATAACAGTTTGGAAATTGTAGCCAGGCTGTCACCCTACTATGTTGACTTTGGTTTGCATTATGATAAAGTCACTCATAAATATCTTTGATACAGATGTTATTAGCAACTTCTGGGATTGCTAGCTAGCTAGCTAGCTTTAGCTTGGTATCTCGCTAGCACCAATGCAACCACCCTGAAAATATTGACCAAAAACTGCAACCATTTTCAATATTCTTAGCAATGATTTAGGAATCCATGTGACTAAGTATTACCCAGGCAGCCACTTGTTCTCCTATTCTAAATCGAACTTCTGTTCATTAAAATAACTAGCTAGATAAGTAAATAAACAAGGTAGCCAGCTACCTAGCCCAGTTACCCCCAAACTAATGTATTAAGACTGGACCCGACACTTATGTGAAGCTAGCCACAATAAGGATTAGTCAAGTGGAATTTGCAATTCGCTTTCTAAATAAAAAGGTCCCTCTTTGAAAGTAATGCAAATGGATACAAATAGTGGAATTAAGCAATATTTGGACTAGATGATACTGAACAAGGTTGAAATGTTATGTAAATTCAACAAAAGACAATTAGTTAATTTGACAAAACAAATCTGTTGAAGTCGCACTGTTGATGTATTAGACTTCAGTATGCATTGGGGCATACTTGTATTTCACTGTCAAGCCTTACCCAATTTCATTGATCCACAATCCATAGGTATCAGTCTACTCAGTAACACCCACAGAACACAACTGTGAAGAGTCCACACATTTTTGCAGCGTAGCTCTTGCGAGACTGACTATGGGAAATCACCTCCCCAGTCTACCTATTGTGGGTATTGACATTCCTATTGCACTGTACAGCCTTAAGAATACAGTATGCCCCCAATGCAATTCTAAAGTCTAACATATCCACAGAGTGATTTGAACCGATTTGTCAAATTAACAAATTGTCTTTTGTTGCATTTATATAACATTCCAACCTTGTTTAGCACCAACTATGGCATGATTCTCTATTTGCGTCACTTTCAATGAGGGACTTTTATTTTGAAGGCAAACCGCTAGCTTCACATAGGTGGGTCCGACCATCATCAACCAAATACTAAAACGGTCTTGTAAATTATGGATATAAGTAAATAAAAGGATATTACCCCCTTCTCCCCAATTTTGTGATATCCAATTGCAATCTCGTCTCATCGCTGCAACACCCCAACGGGCTCGGTTGAGTCACGTGTCCTCCGAAACATGACCCGCCAAACCACTCTTCTTAACACCCGCCCACTTAATCCGGAAGCCAGCCACACCAATGTGTCGGAGGAAACACTGTCCACCTGACGACCAAGTCGCCCTGCAGGCACCCGGCCCGCCACAAGGAGTCGCTAGAGCGTGATGAGCCAAGTAAAGCCAACCCGGCCAAATCCTCCCCTGACCCAGACGACGCTGGGCCAATTGTGCGCCGCCCTATGGGACTCCCGGTCACGGCTGGTTGTGACACAGCCTGGGATCGAACCCGGGTCTGTAGTGACGCCTCAAGCACTGCTGCACCACTCAGGAGGCCAAATTATGGGTATTTTAAAATTATGAAACCTAGGTAGATAGCCAACTATAGCTACTGAAACAGATTGTCGTTTTGCTATGTTTTTTGAGGAGAACATAGCTTGCTGATGGATGCGAACAATCTTTGTTTCTGACCAGCACTGTCCCAGAGCTTGGGGAAGTGTGTGTCTGCCTCATGCGGCAGCGTCAGGTATGCGACACCAAACTTCACCAGCATCATAGCATAAGTATCGGTGAATGTCTATAAAATACGAATGAGTGTAATCAATGTGTAATAACTATGTTAAAAAAAAATTATGAACGTGTTAAATTATTATGTGACGTGCAGTCATATTCAGGTCCTGATTGGTCAACAACCTTATTTGTCAGGCCAAGTGTATGTGTGTAGAAATGATAATGGACCTATATTTTTAAACAACTTAACCTCTGAACTATTTCCAAAGGAGTTATTAGAAGCACTATTTAGCAGATTTGGTTGATTGTGTGCAACGCTGTCAAGGCAAAGGGTGGCTACTTTGAAGAATTTCAAATAACCCTCTGAATCAGAGAGGTGTGGGTAGATGCCTTACGTCGCCGTCCATGTCGTCCATGTCACCCGCGCCGGGGAGCAGTAGCTGGTTTTTTATTTTTATTTAACTTGGCAAGTCAGTGGGTTAACTGCCTTGTTCAGGGGCAGAACGATAGATTTTTATCTTGTCAGCTCGGGGATTTGATCCAGCAACCTTTCGGTTACTGGCCCAACGGTCTAACCGCTAGGCTACCTGCCGTCCCTGTTTGTTGGGTGTTAACTGCTCAAGGGCAGAACAGCTGATTTTTCCACTATTGTATTGGTAGTAGGTAGACTTACCAATATGTGTGTTCATCATCTTGGCACAGTACTTGCTCATGGCCTCCAGGTCGTTGATCTGACCCTGCAGGAAGGACACCTGGGCCTCCAACTCCTCCTCCTGACAACACAGAGGGGACAGAGAGTTTAGAGGTAGAGTGAAAGAGAGAGGGTGGATGGTTAGAGAGAAATGAGATGGCGCAATTAAGATAGGAGAGAGACTTGCAGAGACAGAGAGAGACAGAGAGAGACAGAGAGAGACAGAGAGAGACAGAGAGAGACAGAGAGAGACAGAGCTAGTGAACTCACCACCTCTTTCTTGCCCATCATGGTCTTGCTGTGGGAGCGGGAGCGAGTGATGTTGAAGAAGGAGTCCTTCTTGGTGGCCGAGAGGGGCGGAGACGAGGTGCTGGTGTCACTTTCCCTAGTGACAGGAAGGGGCGGGGATGCGGTGGTGTGACCCCGCCCTCCAGAGAGGCTCTCTATGCTGGGGGAGGAGCTAGCTGTCCTGGAGATTTGGCCTGAAAGAGAGAAACAGACACGTGGGCTGTGAGTAGCAGAGAGAGAGAAGAACAGATGGACCAGTCCAGTTGTCGACAACCTTGGTCCTGTAGAGCTGCATTTGATTAATCAAATACCTTTACCAGTGAGAACTTCCAGGTAGATACATGCTGGAACACCCAAGACATCGAAATAGATACAAATGTCCCAGCCGTTTAAACGTCTTGCTTAAATTCTACAACATGAGTCAACCATAACTCCTGTACAGAAAAGCCAAATATTACACAAAACAAGGGAACTCACAGAAAGCAGGACAAGCCAAGAACATAAAATGCAACACCAGCATCTCTTCAATGCATGAGTACGCTCCCATGCTCCAACGCTCCCACCTCCAACACTTAAAGAGTTGCAGTTAGTTTCAGAGTGGGTGGCAAGGAATAAGTTAGTCCTAAATATTTCAAAAATTATAGCCTTGTGTTTAGAACAAATCATTCACTAAATCTCAACTAAATCCTGTAATAAATATTGTGGAAATTGAGAATGTTGAGGTGACTAGACTGCTTGGAGTAACCCTGGATTGTAAACTGTCATGGTAAAAACATGTTGAAACAACAGTAGCTAAGATGGGTAGAAGTCTGTCCGTAATAAAGCACTGCTCTACCTTCTTAACACTATCAACAAGGGTTGTCACACCTGGAAAACTGTTCAGTCGTGTGCCACAAAAAGGGACTTAGGAAAATTGCAATTAGGTCAGGACAGGGCAGCACGGCTGGCCCTTGGATGTACACAGAGAGCTAATAATAATATGCATGTCAATCTCTCCTGGCTCAAAGTGGAGTAGAGATTGACTTCATCACTACTTGAATTTAATGAGAGGTATTGACATGTTGAAAGCACCGAGCTGTCTGTTTGAACTACTGGCGCACAGCTCGGACACCCATGGATACCCCACAAGACATGCCACCAGAGGTCTCTTCACAGTCCCCAAGTCCAGAACAGACTATGGGAGGTACACAGTACTACATAGAGCCAGTACATGGAACTCATCAAGTAACTGACACTAGCAGTAAAATTAGATAGAAAAAATAGAAAAGAAAACACCTTATGGAACAGCGAGGACTGTGAAGCAACACAAACGATAACATATGCACTATATACATGGATTTATTACTGTAGATATGTGGTAGTGGTGGAGTAGGGGCCTGAGGGCACACAGTATGCTGTGAAATCTGTCAATTATTGTAATGTTTCTTAAAATTGTATACATTTCCTTAATTTTGCTGGACCCCAGGAAGAGTAGCTGCTGCCTTGGCAGGAACTAATGGGGATCCATAAATACAAAACTCTGGACTGCCACAGTACTGCTGGCTTGTAGCGTTCAGTGATTGATTAAGACAAGGGTGAATGGGTGTTTGAACAATACGGCTGATCAATAATGCCATTTATTGACCGATTAATTAGTTGATTAAGTAACCAGGAGGAAAATAATACAGAAAGCCAGCAGTACTGTGACGGTCAAAGATCACTGTTGAAACTAACTGGTCAAAGGGAATGCAAAAACATGCCAGCACGTCACACACCACACAAGCAGGTGCTGTGGTAGCAGTTACCTTTTGTGTCAGGGAAAATGTGGGCAGGGACAGAAACCTGAGAGACTCCTCCTGAAACTACATTGAACAGACAGGAGAGTAAGGCTATGGTATCACTCGTGGACACACACACAGTCCATAGTTGAGTATTGCTATCATGTGCTTATTGAGTCAACCTTCTCGTGACGCAACTAAGCACCTGTATGTATGGACATGTGAGCTTCAGTGTACCTGTTCAGCGTAAAAGTGTGCGCGCGCACGTGCCTGATTCCGACCCTCACCTTTGCTCAGGTGGACAGGCATACTCTCAGACTTGAGTAGGCGGTGGTGCTGGGAATGGGGTGGTGTCTGCGTCTGCAGGGGTGCATGGCCAAACAACAAGGGCTCGGCCTGGGAGTGAGGACCTGCAGTGACGGGGGAGGGGGCAGACAGGACCTCGCTATTAATTGGAGAGATGCCGCTGGAACCACCCCCTGACAGAGCAGGGGCGATGAGCTTCCTACCGAAGCTGAGCAGACTGCTGGAGACCTTGTTGATGTTGAGAGGAGCCATCTTGCCACTGGCACTGAGAGAGGAGAAAAGAGAGAAAGGGTTAGTTAGCAGAATATTGTGAAACAACAGTGTGTGTGTTGTTTGTTACCATGACTGTTCCTCATGCGTGTGTCTGCTTACCGGGTGTTGTTGACCAGGTCTGCTCCTCTGGTCTTGTAATAGTCCAGATTCTGTTGAAACTGGTAGTTGGCTGGCCGAGGATTGTTCTAAAGGAAAAGGCATCAGTGAATACAGCTCATTAAATAGTGATCAAATCAATACAGTGATAAAATAGAGACGGTGTGAAGAATACTGTTGGGTGGGGATCCCCCACATAGCCTAGTCCCAGATCTGTGCTTTAGCCAACTACTCTGACTATCATGGTCATGTCCCAACTGCCTTAAATTGATAAATATCATAAAAACACGTGATTCAGCCACTTTTCTGTTTTTCCCTTCCCTCTCTCCACCCATCCTCTTTTCCCTAACCCTCATCTCTTCTGCCTCGAATGTCACCCATCTCCATCAATCCATCCCATCTCCCCCTGTACCACCCCAGGGGGAAATGGGGACGTGTCTGGACAATGCAGTCCGACCCGGGGCGGTTCTGTCACACCGGATCAGACCTCCACGTCTGTCAGGAACACCACACCATGATGGGACCAAGCAGTCACAATTTCTATGGGTCAGTGGTCAAATGGAGGAGACTGGACTGGACAGCTTGTGTGTGTTATTACCTTGGGATCTCTGAGGAACAGAGCCTTGTGTAGTAGGGTGTGGATGTCTCCTATAGGTGGGTAGTGTGTGTGTCTATTACCTTGGGGTCTCTGAGGAACAGAGCCTTGTGTAGTAGGGTGTGGATGTCTCCTATAGGTGGGTAGTGTGTGTGTTCTTACCTTGGGGTCTCTGAGGAACAGAGCCTTGTGTAGTAGGGTGTGGATGTCTCCTATAGGTGGGTAGTGTGTGTGTTCTTACCTTGGGGTCTCTGAGGAACAGAGCCTTGTGTAGTAGGGTGTGGATGTCTCCTATAGGTGGGTAGTGTGTGTTCTTACCTTGGGGTCTCTGAGGAACAGAGCCTTGTGTAGTAGGGTGTGGATGTCTCCTATAGGTGGGTAGTGTGTGTTCTTACCTTGGGGTCTCTGAGGAACAGAGCCTTGTGTAGTAGGGTGTGGATGTCTCCTATAGGTGGGTAGTGTGTGTTCTTACCTTGGGGTCTCTGAGGAACAGAGCCTTGTGTAGTAGGGTGTGGATGTCTCCTATAGGTGGGTAGTGTGTGTTCTTACCTTGGGGTCTCTGAGGAACAGAGCCTTGTGTAGTAGGGTGTGGATGTCTCCTATAGGTGGGTAGTGTGTGTTCTTACCTTGGGGTCTCTGAGGAACAGAGCCTTGTGTAGTAGGGTGTGGATGTCTCCTATAGGTGGGTAGTGTGTGTTCTTACCTTGGGGTCTCTGAGGAACAGAGCCTTGTGTAGTAGGGTGTGGATGTCTCCTATAGGTGGGTAGTGTGTGTTCTTACCTTGGGGTCTCTGAGGAACAGAGCCTTGTGTAGTAGGGTGTGGATGTCTCCTATAGGTGGGTAGTGTGTGTTCTTACCTTGGGGTCTCTGAGGAACAGAGCCTTGTGTAGTAGGGTGTGGATGTCTCCTATAGGTGGGTAGTGTGTGTTCTTACCTTGGGGTCTCTGAGGAACAGAGCCTTGTGTAGTAGGGTGTGGATGTCTCCTATAGGTGGGTAGTGTGTGTTCTTACCTTGGGATCTCTGAGGAACAGAGCCTTGTGTAGTAGGGTGTGGATGTCTCCTATAGGTGGGTAGTGTGTGTGTTCTTACCTTGGGGTCTCTGAGGAACAGAGCCTTGTGTAGTAGGGTGTGGATGTCTCCTATAGGTGGGTAGTGTGTGTGTTCTTACCTTGGGGTCTCTGAGGAACAGAGCCTTGTGTAGTAGGGTGTGGATGTCTTCTATAGGTGGGTAGTGTGTGTGTTCTTACCTTGGGGTCTCTGAGGAACAGAGCCTTGTGTAGTAGGGTGTGGATGTCTCCTATAGGTGGGTAGTGTGTGTGTTCTTACCTTGGGGTCTCTGAGGAACAGAGCCTTGTGTAGTAGGGTGTGGATGTCTCCTATAGGTGGGTAGTGTGTGTGTTCTTACCTTGGGGTCTCTGAGGAACAGAGCCTTGTGTAGTAGGGTGTGGATGTCTCCTATAGGTGGGTAGTGTGTGTGTTCTTACCTTGGGGTCTCTGAGGAACAGAGCCTTGTGTAGTAGGGTGTGGATGTCTCCTATAGGTGGGTAGTGTGTGTGTTCTTACCTTGGGGTCTCTGAGGAACAGAGCCTTGTGTAGTAGGGTGTGGATGTCTCCTATAGGTGGGTAGTGTGTGTGTTCTTACCTTGGGGTCTCTGAGGAACAGAGCCTTGTGTAGTAGGGTGTGGATGTCTCCTATAGGTGGGTAGTGTGTGTTCTTACCTTGGGGTCTCTGAGGAACAGAGCCTTGTGTAGTAGGGTGTGGATGTCTCCTATAGGTGGGTAGTGTGTGTGTGTGTTCTTACCTTGGGGTCTCTGAGGAACAGAGCCTTGTGTAGTAGGGTGTGGATGTCTCCTATAGGTGGGTAGTGTGTGTGTGTGTTCTTACCTTGGGGTCTCTGAGGAACAGAGCCTTGTGTAGTAGGGTGTGGATGTCTCCTATAGGTGGGTAGTGTGTGTGTTCTTACCTTGGGGTCTCTGAGGAACAGAGCCTTGTGTAGTAGGGTGTGGATGTCTCCTATAGGTGGGTAGTGTGTGTGTTCTTACCTTGGGGTCTCTGAGGAACAGAGCCTTGTGTAGTAGGGTGTGGATGTCTCCTATAGGTGGGTAGTGTGTGTTCTTACCTTGGGGTCTCTGAGGAACAGAGCCTTGTGTAGTAGGGTGTGGATGTCTCCTATAGGTGGGTAGTGTGTGTTCTTACCTTGGGGTCTCTGAGGAACAGAGCCTTGTGTAGTAGGGTGTGGATGTCTCCTATAGGTGGGTAGTGTGTGTGTTCTTACCTTGGGGTCTCTGAGGAACAGAGCCTTGTGTAGTAGGGTGTGGATGTCTCCTATAGGTGGGTAGTGTGTGTGTTCTTACCTTGGGGTCTCTGAGGAACAGAGCCTTGTGTAGTAGGGTGTGGATGTCTCCTATAGGTGGGTAGTGTGTGTTCTTACCTTGGGGTCTCTGAGGAACAGAGCCTTGTGTAGTAGGGTGTGGATGTCTCCTATAGGTGGGTAGTGTGTGTTCTTACCTTGGGATCTCTGAGGAACAGAGCCTTGTGTAGTAGGGTGTGGATGTCTCCTATAGGTGGGTAGTGTGTGTGTTCTTACCTTGGGATCTCTGAGGAACAGAGCCTTGTGTAGTAGGGTGTGGATGTCTCCTATAGGTGGGTAGGTGTGTGTTCTTACCTTGGGATCTCTGAGGAACAGAGCCTTGTGTAGTAGGGTGTGGATGTCTCCTATAGGTGGGTAGTGCATTAGAAGGCCCAGACAGGTCTGGAAGTTACTCGCTATCACTGAGACACAGGAAAAAAAACAAAGAGTTAGCAAGGCTCCGTGACAGACACACTAGCTAGCAGACAGACATGCTAGCAGACAGACAGGTAGGCTAGCAGGCAGGCTGGCTGAATAGCTGGTTGACTATAGCTGACTGTCTACGGCTGACTGTCTGACACTGAACGACGACGGCAGGCTGAACACTGGCCGGCCAGACGGCCGGCTGAACGACGACGGCAGGCTGAACGCTGGCCGGCCAGACGCTGGCTGAACGACGACGGCAGGCTGAACGCTGGCCGGCCAGACGCTGGCCGAACGACGACGGCAGGCTGAACGCTGGCCGGCCAGACGCTGGCTGAACGACGACGGCAGGCTGAACGCTGGCCGGCCAGACGCTGGCTGAACGACGACGGCAGGCTGAACGCTGGCCGAATGCTGGCCGAACGACGACGGCAGGCTGAACGCTGGCCGAACGACGACGGCAGGCTGAATACAACTGGCTGAATAGCTGACTATGACTGGCAAACCAACCATCTATGTGACTGACATGTATTGATGGGCAGTGAGGGAGGTCCTTACAGGCGTCTCTGATGTAGAGCAGCATGGCTACGAAGACATAGTCCACCAGGTCTAGAGTGATGCTGTCAGCAAACAGGGCATCCCACACCACCAGCAGGTCCTGCAGGGGGAACTCACGGCCAAACAGCAGACGCACCCAGCGACTAGGGACGCAAACACACACACACACACGTTTAAAACAGACGCAGGCAGACACACACAGTTTAAACAGACGCAGGCAGACACACACATTTAAACAGACGCAGGCAGACACACACATTTAAACAGACGCAGGCAGACACACACATTTAAACAGACGCAGGCAGACACACACATTTAAACAGACGCAGGCAGACACACACATTTAAACAGACGCAGGCAGACACACACATTTAAACAGACGCAGGCAGACACACACATTTAAACAGACGCAGGCAGACACACACATTTAAACAGACGCAGGCAGACACACACATTTAAACAGACGCAGGCAGACACACACATTTAAACAGACGCAGGCAGACACACACATTTAAACAGACGCAGGCAGACACACACATTTAAACAGACGCAGGCAGACACACACTACAGAGACAATACACAGACAGGTGGCAGTACTCACATGCCGTATATCTGCGGGGCGATCTCCAGGCGGTTGACGTGCATGTGCAGCTCCACGTCGTGCTTCTTCACCAGCTGGTCCTGGATGCGGTTCACTTTGGTCACTATGGCAACGGACGGCCCCAAGTCCTGAGGACGGGCGAACGGCATGCTGGTCAGCATCTCGTCCTTCCCCTGAGGAGAACGTTCACACAACATCAACAGTGGAATAACATGAACATAATATACAACGCTGATACACGTTAGAATAGCAGCAGCAGCTACAATGGAGCTTCAGTAGCCAGTGAGTGTTACATCTTTTCACTTAAAGAGAATATTAACAAGAGCACTGACCATTCTGACTTCTCTCTGGAAGCTGGAGAACCAGGGTTCTGCTGTCTCCATCAGCTGGGAGAACATGGCACTGCACAACACAGACAGAGGAGAACGGAGTCATATGGACTGGGGCTCAACAAGAACATGTTAATAGTCTCTGACCTGTCCATATGATTTCCACGTTTAGAATGTAGAAGTATGTCAAATGCATATTTCACTCACTAGGCGTCATGTTCATGGAACATAGGACTCAGTAGAGACAGCATCTCCTCACTGTGGACCAAAGACAAAAGCATTAGATCAACACAGAAACCAATTTGGAGGAATGGACAGCATAGGGTGTAAATGAAGGGTAGGAGATAGATGTGAAGTAGGGGTGCCGGTGTGACTGACCTGGGGTAGGCGGTCTCGCTGGCGTGCTGAAAGGCCTGATGGTCACAGTGCAGGACGAACACGATAGGAGCCAACAACTCATGCATTCCCTGCAAACAGAGAGAGAGTCAGCGAGGTCACAGAGTCAGCGAGAGACAGAAAGAGAACATGATTCAGCATGGCCTGTGTTTCTCTCAGCGCGATGCACGAGTTGTGTTATCAGTATTGACAGAGCATCATTAAACTTAATTAACCAGTGGCCAGCCGTATGTCACTTCCTGTTAGAACATTGAGTGGGCATCAATGCTCTCTCCCTGTGTAGCACAATGTGGACAGTACACGGTCTATTCTAGGAGTTGCAACAGCATGCCTGGTGGCCCTGTCATGGTGTGCAAATCTAACATTGTGTGTAGTGGTACCTGCTTGTACAGTAACTGTTCATTCTCTCTGGCGTAACAGAACAAGATGTCTGTCAGCTTGGTCCTGACGGCCTCGTCTTGGAAGTACCGCATCTCAGGAAAGCTACAGACAGAAAAGAGGAACACGAGAGAGGATAGAGGGAGAGAAGAGGAGAGAGAAGTGAATGGAAAGAAAAGATGGTGTTTATATGAGAGGCATACAGTAGAAGGACATTAGTGCCATTACTTGATAACCAGAGGTGTATTTAAAGGTGTAGCAGACTCACGTTCTCATCACATCCTGTTTGATCATCCCTCTCAGCTCTTTGTCCTGGAAGAACTTGTTCCACAGGCTCTGGACAGGAGGGAGAGGAGAGCACAGGGACATATGAACCAGGAAATACACCATAAACCCATTCACCATACTTATATGTTACAATACATTATAACACAATATAGGGACATACAGGTAACTGCCAAAATAATGGAAACACTTAAGTACATTTGAGGAAAACAAAGTATATTGAAAGCAGGTGCTTCCACACAGGTTGGGTTCCAGAGTTAAATAAGCAATTAACATCTCATGATTAGGATCATGTATAAAAATGCTGGGCAGGCCACTATTTTGGCTACCATGGCTATGCCCTCATAGGATGACAATGCCCCGTCCACAGGGCAAGAGTGTTTACTGAATGGTTTGATGAGCATGAAAATGATGTAAACCACATGCGATGGCCCTCTCATTCACCAGATCTCAACCCAATTAAACACTTATGGGAGATTCTGGAGACATTGCCTAAGACAGTGTTTTCAACCACCAACAAAACTTTCAATTATGGAATTTCTTGTGGAAGAAGGTGTAGAATCTACGCCAAGGTACATTGACGCTGTTCTGGCTCGTGGTGGCCCAACACCCTATTAACACACTAGGTTGGTGTTTCCATTATTTTGGCAGTTACATGTACATCATAATAAAGGTATGATATAGGTTGATATTTACAACTGGGATACCCCCTTAGTCCTGTGATAGAGGGATATTTAGACATCCATATACCCCATTATGGATAAGGTGTATTCAGAGACACTCAGGCTACACTACACTTACCCCCTCGTCCTGTGAGAGTGGATTGTTGACCACCAGGTCCTGCTGGCCTGCAGCTTTACGGGGATTGGTGATATGCTGAGACGAGAGGGGAAACAGTCAGTGACTGGCGCGCGCGCCGCACACACACACACACACACACACACACACACACACACTTACAGTCTCTTTGATCTTCTCATACTGGGCTCGCAGCTCCTTGGTCTTGTTGAGCCATTGGCTCTTATCCTCAGGAAGGACCTCCAGGTACAACTAGAGGACAACAAACATGCTACAACTTCCTTCTGATACCATCGACCGCATAGACGCAAACAAAACATTTAACACCATAGATAAAACACCTTTCACACAACACAGTCATATCAGTGTTAACTTTTAATCCATTGGGCCTCCCAAATGGCGCAGCGCGTTACTACAGATCCTGGTTCGATACCGGGCTGTGTCGCAGCCGGCCGCGACCAGGAGACCCATGAGGCAACGCACAATTGACCCAGTGTCGTCCGGGTTAGGGGAGGGTTTGGCCGGCTGGGATGTCCTTGTCCCATCACGCTCTAGTGACTACTGTGGCGGGCCCGGCGCATGCACGCTGACACGGTCGCCAGCTGTACAGTGTTTCCTCCGACACATTGGTGCGGCTGGATTCCATGTTAAGCGTGCGTTGTGTCAAGAAGCAGTACGGCTTGGCGGGGTTGTGTTTCGGGGGACGCACGGCTCTTGACCTTCGCCTCTCCTGAGTGCGTACGGGAGTTGCAGCGATGATACAAGACTAAACTACCAATTGGATATGACAAATCAGGGAGAAAAAGGGTTTATAAAAATGTTATTAAAACCTTTCAATCCATTACCTAGGTCTAGATAATCAGATAAGACACAGCCACACACAGAGTATTCTGAAGAGAGAGAAACCTGAGAGCCATCTTTGTGAGTGGTTTACCTTCCAGCACACACTGCGGAATCGGCTGCTCCGCAATCGGCCGCTGATGCCTGCCTGCCGAATCCTGGCCAGATAATTACTGTTCAGGAACAAGTCATCCCATTCTTTCCTTCGGAGGGAGGGAGGGAGGGAGGGAGGGAGGGAGGGAGGGAGGGAGGGAGGGAGGGAGGGAGGGAGGGAGGGAGGGAGGGAGAGATGAGAAGAGGTTTTAGTGAGTTTGTGCAATTTTGTTTAATCTAATGTGCAATACACAGAGAATTAGATCTGCATGTGACATGGACCAAAATATAAATCACACGCACATATTAAGCATGAACACACACAGCAACATGAGTTCTTACCTGTAGGAAAGGAAGGTGGACTCAGACTCTGAGTAAGACAATGTGTTACTATCCAGAGATCCTCCTGTAAAACAAACAATGCAGTTCACACACGCAGCCACTAGAAGGCGGCATAGACACCAATTACATGGCTCAGTGAGGCTCATCTTCCACCTAATGGATGTTTGAATGCATCCTTTTCTGTGACAGATTTCAATAGGCATGTTCAATAGCATGGTTTCTACCACATTACATTTACCAATGAAATCATGTCATGGGGAGAAGGACAGGTATGTCTCAGGGTATTTCTCAAGCGTGAGTAAGACGCAGGGAAGTCACAAACCTAAATCATCATCATAAATAATAACTAATTTGCCCTGCAGTTTAACACACACACTCCTGGGAGCTGTCAATCAACATTAGTTACAGAAGTGTATCATGTGACGTTGCTCTGGGGACACTCACTATGAAAATTCATTAGCTAAACACGCTAACCCTTCTTTCATCCGCAGGCGTCTTCAACTGTGTTCATAAATCACCGTTATACAATCCACTACACTCCATACCTTTCTCCAGCAATATTTCCTTTTATCTGTCACAGTCTTTCGTTATCCCCATATTCAACTACCCCCCCCCGACTCTCCTTCACTCGTCATTAAATGGTGTTTGGTTATGAATATGAAGTGTTAATAACTGCTTAATTAAGGCTCAAATAGTTGCTATAAAGGGTTAACATGTAAATATAGCTGTAATGAACATGCATTTGGGTTGACTCACCACGGCTGCGGTTCTTGTTGAAGTTGTGGAGAGGGTCGAAGCCAGTCTCCTGCTCTCCCTCAGGCTGGAGAGGGTGGTGGGTCTCAAAGTTAGGGTGCTGCATGACCACCACACAACAGAACCTGGGATGAGAACAACAGGAGGGGTTAAAACTACCTGTGTACCACCACAGAACAAGAATGAAACGCAACACCACAGAACAAGAGTAGGATGACTGCAGCAGTAAACACTATACAGTAAGAACAAAACTGAACACCACAGAGCAAGAGGACTCGTCTGATAAAAGATACCTTAATAGAAAATGACTCAAGTAAATGTCACCCAGTAAAATTCTACTTGAGTAAAAGTATTTGGTTTAAAATATACTTAAGTATCAAAAGAAAATATAAATAATTTCAAATTAATTATATTAAGCAACCCTGAGAGCAACAGTCTTGTTTTTAAAATGTACAGATAGCCAGAGGCACACTCCAACATTCAGACATCATTTACAAACGAAGGATGTATGTTTAGTGAGTCCACCAGATCAGAGGCAGTAGAGATGACCAGGGATGTTCTGTGGACATGTGTGAAGTGGACCATTTTCCTGTCCTGCTAAACATTCAAAATGTAACGAGTACTTTTGGGTGTCAAGGAAAACGTTTGAAGTAAAAAGTACAAATATTTTAAGGAATGTAGTGAAGTAAAAGTTGTCAAATATAAAATGGTAAAGTACAGATACCCCCCAAAAAACTACTTAGGCAGTATTTTAAAGTACTTTAAGTATTTTACACCACTGGGACTAAGTTGAGTATAGAAATTAAAAACATGTTATGTACGTTATGCATGTTATGTACCCAGTAGGTCGCTCAGGTCCTCTGGCACTAGCCTTTTAACTATCCCAAAGCCTAGGACCAAGAGGCATGGAGAGGAAGCCTATTGTTATTTTGCCCCAGCCTCTGGAATAGCCTGCCAGAGAACCTGAGAGGGGCCTAAACTGTGGAAATGTTTTAGTTTTCCTTAGTGCTTTTCAGTCGTTAGTTTTTATTGTTATCATTTTGTTTTTTATCCTCTTAAGCATATTGTGCAGTAAATATTTAAGTTTTTATTTTCATTTGTTTTTTCCCCTGTGAAGCACATCGAGTTACATTCCCTGTCGGAAATGTGCTGTATAAATAAAGCTTGATTTGATCTACTAATAATATTATCCAGTTCAGCTTTAGGCCTGTGCTTTTTGTCTTTGTTCCATGTCAGTACTTACAGTCACAACGTTGTGTTTCTTCTCAGCCGATACTCAGGAAAGATGAGAGTTTGGGATATCTGAGAGAAACACAAAAAGACGTTCAGGACAAAAAGAGAAACACAAAAAGCGAAGGCTTGGTATTTGTCCCTCTGTCCCTCGGTATAAATAGGATCACTTGGGGGAACTCAACACAAGACAACAAGGCAACGCAGTATAGGCTAGGCTTGTGCGGTATACCGTACACAACTGCTTATACAAGTTAACTATCAAAGATATGCCAAATAAACTACTCCATCTCAGGTCTCCAACTATCCACATGGTTTGCTAACCAAATGGCTAGCTTGCAAGATCAAGCTTCTTGGTTACGACAGATACGATCAATTCCCTCCTGGATCAAGATCCCTGCTGCCTAAATGGGTTTTGTGCGTCAAATGCATGTTTGGAAAGTAATAGTGCCCCTTGTGTGCATTGCCAGTAATACCGAATACCTCATTATGGTACAGGAACGGTATGAAAGTGTGGGTACCGGCCAACCCTAGTGTAGGCTACTCAAATGTCTTGAGTGGCTTTGGAACATCACTGACATAGGATACACTGATTTAATAAGACTGGACAAGATTTGAAAAATAACTCACGTCTCAATGTACAAAGGAAAACATTCTAATCACATACAGAGTCAAGTAGCTTGTGCATAAAAACCACCTCTTCCATGGAAGAAGAGCAGGGATAGCCCAGGGAATTCTTCCCCAATATTCACTATGGCATTTCAGACAGCTCTGTGGGAGATCTGTGACAAATGAAACATTGACACTACATGGTCCTACCAAAAGAAAATGACCAATCAAGACGTTTCACACAGCAGTACAATGACACGGACATTGAGCAGGACCCTTAAGGAACTAGTCGACGACATGCCGTTCATCAAAAAAAGCCAATGTTTTAAAATTGTCCTCAAACCATGTTGATTTAATTAAGGTTAAACCCGTGGGCCTCCCGAGGGGCATAGCGGTCTAAGCCACTGCATCGCAGTGCTAGAGACGTCACTACAGACCCGGGTTCGACACCCAGGCTGTGTCGCAGCCGGCCACGACCGGGAGAGGCGGCGCACAATTGGCCCAGCGTCGCCGGGTTAGGGGAGGGTTTGGCCGGCCGGGATGTCCTTGTCCCGTCGCACTCTAGCGACTTCGGTAGCCAGCTGTACAGTGTTTCCTCCGACACATTGGTGCGGCTGTCTTCCAGGTTAAGCGAGCAGCGTGTCATGAAACAGTGCGGCTGGGCGGGGTCTTGTTTCGGGGGGCGCATGGCTCCCGACCTTCGCCTCTCCAGAGTCCGTACGGGAGTTGCAGGGATGGGACAAGACTGTAAATACCAATTGGGTATGACCAAATTGGGGGAAAAAAAAAAAAAAAGAGGGGGAAAAAGTACCTCCCAAAATAAAAATAACTACAAAAAAATATTTAATAACCCCACCTCTCCATTACTTATCCTGGATGGGCGTCTTCCATGGTTATGTATGTGTGTGTACACGTACTTGGGTTGTCACAATACGACAATACCTGATTTTCCATGGGAAAAAGGAAAGCAAAGACATTTCCTTGCCATGATACCTCGGAGTATTGCGATGCTGGTATCGTGACAACCCTTGTGCGTACACATAGGCTTAGCCTACATAACACACGATTCCTTCCACCACAGCAGCGAGAGCATTAAGCATTTTCCTTTATTAATTATGGAAATCACCCAACAAAGGCATCTCCTTAAACCCATTAACGAGGAGCATGGAACCCGGCTTTGATAAATCGACCGCGCACACGATCAAAATAGAAATCATTTTATATGCGTACTCTATGCTCCTGTTTGGCTCTGCAACATCTGTTCCTCACAAAGACTAATGCCTTCAAGTCATCTGAGTTTTTTCCCTCTTTTAAAAGACAATATCCCATTAAATAATTAAAACTAATCTCCAGACATGCTGTGAATAGGTCAATAATAATGCACTGCATTTCATCAGGTTGAAGTGGAACAGATTCCTTTCAGAGTTAGGCATGTTTCAGAAGTGTCTGAAGGGCTCGAAACTCAGAACTACAGGTGAGGATTCTTAGAGGAATTCTTCTTTACCGTAGTTGAATAGTTTCATTCATTATGACTCTACTCCCAGAATCCAGAGGCTATTCCAACATTCTGTATTCCAGGAAGAGGAAACCTAATAACTGATTAATCCCTCAATCTTGTAATTCTGAACAGGATGTTGTGATCCTCATATATAAAATCACTCACTACTCAGGCTAAGGGAATGTAACAGAGTGACTGTACTACTAAGAAGTGCTGTGTGTTGCATGTTCACGGCCATGCGTGGTGGAAGGTTTCACTTCCATTCTAAAAGTTATCCTCCACAGAGTAATCTTCTGCTCTGCAACAATGACAAACTTCTCAGCGCAATAAACACATTAAGTACTGCATAATGTATTACATATCACCGGGAGATACGTCAATAAGTCACTGAATTAATTTTTGATGATGTAATCAAATAAATACATAATGGAAGGCATTAATAAACCAATAGGTAAATTGCTTGCACTGCTATCTACAAACTTACATTAGGATGAGAAGATACTTCTGTGTATATATAGTATGTGGACATCCCTTCAAATAAGTGGATTTGGCCATTTCAGCCACACCCGCTCCTGACAGGTGTTTAAAAAAAAAAAAAAAAAGCACACAGCCATGCTATCTCCATAGACAAAGATTGGCACTAGAATGGGCTTACGAAAGAGCTCAGTGACTTAACATGGCACTGTCACAGATTGCCCCCTTTCCAACAATTCAATTTTTCTAGGAGCAACAAAAGGCACAGCCGCGAAGTGGTATGCCACACAAGCTCACAGAACGGGACCACAGAGTGCTGAAGCGGGAGCGGGTAAAAATCGTCTTTGCTCGGTTGCAACACTCACTACCGAGTTCCAAACTGCCTCTGGAAGCAACGTCAGCACAATAACTGTTTGTCCCGGGGACGAGCAGCCGCACACAAGCCTAAGATCACCATGTGCAACGCCAAGCGTCGGCTGGAGTGGTGTAAAGCTCGCTGCCATTTGTCTCTGGAGCAGCGGAAAAGCGTTCTATGGCATGATGCTTCACCATCTGGCAGTCCAACAAACTAATCTCCACATACTTTTGGTCATGTAGTGTACTTGCCTGTGATTTAGCCTACTGTAACAAGGTCCACTGAATCCCACCTCTGTGTGGAAAAAGGGTCCACTGGGTACCAAACGGAACAAAACAGGGAGGGACCTACCTTAACTTGTCCAATACGAAAAGCTTGTTTTCATATTAATTTGCAAAACATTTTGCTACGTGTGCAGTAATGAATACAACCCAGGCATTTGAAGAATGCCTAGTCTGTAAGCCATTAACACAAATCATCATGACACATGAGTCCTCCTGCCCTGACCTGTACATGACCCCAGCCAGTAGCCTAGAAACATTATCCTAGTTGATTGAAGAGGGTACGATGAGAACACAAAGAAACAGAAGGCTAAATTAGACAAACACCTGACAAAATAAAATGAGAAATGCAAGGGAAATACATAAAACTACACCTTCATACTATCAGGGATATTAATAGAGCACCATTATGACTCACTTCCTCTTTACTATAAACAGATGGAGAACATCCCTTGCTGTGAAGAGGTGAAATTAGTGTGTGTGTGTGTGTGTGTGTGAGAGAGAGCGAGACGTAGGACTTGGAAGGCCCAAAACGGTGCTAGACAGAGAGGCTGTGTAGCTTCTGCCCAGAGCCATAAAGCTCTTCTGCTTTCTGTGAGGCTTTGATGATGCTGTTTTAGAACAACAGATCAGCTGAGAGGCCCTGGGCATTCTGGGTTCGGACAACAACACTGGAGACAACAGCAGTATAGCAGAATATACTGAGGAATAACAAACAGAGAAGGGTACTTCAGTGCCAGTAGAGAGGACTAGCCTGACGGCTTTCATGTGACTGAGGGTCCATTCTAGTGGATGCAGTACACTATACAGATTGCTATCAAGAGGACTCCGAAACAATGAAATGGAACTTTCATGTGCATTAATAATAAACTTGTATTCCATACGTAAATATGAATAAAACTGTCAAATTAAATGCCTAGTTGGTTTAGCAAGGGAAAAAGACAGGAACATTCCAGCTAGCCATGATTGGCTGAGATTATGGATGGGCTGGACATGCTGGGAGATGAGTTTGGATTGGTCTGCCATGCTTCTGTCTATAACATGAGCTGTTCAGCATGTATTGGCAGCCCTTTATATCTTTCAAAAACAGTGCAGTAAAATGTTAGCTATTGAGAATAACAAAAGTCTTGCTACTTTTCTCAACAACATTGATGCCCTTATTTTAACAGGCGCTGTCGACAGATCAGCTGGAAAAAAGTGATGGGCTACTTTCTGCACACGCCACAGTCAGTGTGAACCGCAGTGACTCAACAACGCTGGCCAAACAAGATGTACCTACAAACAAAAAAAATAGTTCAACGGTTCCAGTCTGCCATGAAGCATTCATCCATGTATGCTGGTAAGAGTCTAGCTACATTTTCAAAGATAAGTTTCAAATTTAGTTTAAAAAGTCATTTTCTTTCCAAGATAAAGCGTACTGTTAGCTAGCTAGCATTAGCATGCTAGCTAAGGTTACTTGTATGATCTGTGTAGTAATATTATTTGAATCAGAAAATCACTTTTAATTACTAGTTATAGCCTAATGTTAGCTAGCTAACATTGAACCTAGTTGGTTTGCTTTCGCTACCTGCAGAATCATACTACAGCTATGACAATGTTTGTATTGGTACAGTGCCTTCAGAAAGTATTCAGACCCCTTGACATTTTGTTATGTTACAGCCTTATTCTAAAATTGATTAAATCGTCCCCCCCCCCCCAATCAATCTACACAATCTATTCACTACCCAGGGAGTTGTTTCTCTGAGACTGTCACCTCCGCTTGCTCTATAGAGGTTAGGCTGAGGTTTCTGATAAGCAATTTGTGACGAATGTATTGGTAAAAAAGTCCTACACTAGCTAATATCAGTCATTGTTCGGTGACTGAACAGTGAGGGGTCAAAACAACATGACACTGACATAGGTCACCCGTTTCAGGAAACTAGGCGTATGTCGCAGGTCACTACATCACAGAAGAACCGTTTGAACGTAAACTTTTTTTAAATCAAAATCAGTGTATCGCGCAGTTAAAAGTGCATAAGAGTTGTTCTCCACTTTCTGGAGGATCAAGTTTTGAAATCAGTGGAATTCAAGTATGATAGCTAAGGAGATGGAGAAAACACCAGTCTCTGGATTACATCTTCAAACTAAGAGCAACCATGGCATCCGTGACAGGAGACACGTCCATCTATGATGTATACGGGTAAGATAGTCTAGCTAGCTACATTTTCAGATATTACACGTTTCTAATTTGGATAGAAAGTAGCTTCATTTCAAGTTAAAGTGTACTGTTAGCTAGCTAACGTTAGCTGGCTGGCTAGCTAATGTTACATGTATGATCTTATTATTCATATCTCAGAGCCATTTGCTTGGCTAGTTAAAGCCTAATGTTAGCTAGCTAACATTTAACCTGGTTGGTAAGCTACCTGCAGATTCATGCAGGGTAGTAACATCATGAGTTGGGATTATGGCTCATTGTTTAGCTAGCTAGCTAGATGTCTTAACAAAAGACTCCACTATTCAAATAACCATTTCTGGTGCGTTCGTAAATTCAGTCTGACAATCTACTCCGATTTCAGAGCACTCTCGTCTGAGTGTGTCTGAGTGTGCCAGAGCGCAGAATAACTAATGAATTTACGATCACTCAACACCCGTTGAATATGACCACTGTCAGTAAACATCAGCAAAAAAGCAGAACTAAATTGTTGCCAGCAGCATGCTTACAGTCACTAACGCTCTGGATAACATGAATACAGCCTAACCACCTCTGCTAGGGCAAGTAAAATGGTCAGAGTTTGGGTGGGAGCTAAAGCTTAACTTCTCTAGGGTAGGGGGAGAGTATTTTCACGGCAGGATGAAAAACGTACCCAAATTAAACGGCCTACTACTCGGGCCCAGGAACTAGAATATGCATATTATTAGTAGATTTGGATAGAAAACACTGACGTTTCTAAAACTGTTTGAATGATGTCTGTGAGTATAACAAAACTCATATGGCAGGCAAAAACCTGAGAAAAATCTAACCAGGAAGTGGGAAATCTGGTGCTTGTAGTCCTTTCAAGTCATTGCCTATCCAACACACAGTGACTTAGGGTTCATTTTGCATTTCCTAAGGCTTCCACTAGATGTCAACAGTCTTTAGAACCTAGTTTCAGGCTTTTGCAGTGAACAGAGAGCGAACAAGAAGGCCGGGAAGTTGGTGACTCAGGAAAGGACATGAGTTCATTGGCGCGCATTCACATGATGAGGTAGCTGTGTTCCAAAATGTTTTTCAAGACTGAATCGTCCAGTTGGAATATTATTGAAGTTCTAAGTTAAAAAGGCCCTTAAGATTGATGCTATACAACGTTTGACATGTTTCAACGAACGTAAATAGAACTTTTTTTAAACTTTTCGTCGTGAACTTTTGGGCGCACTTCCTACATTTGGAGTAGCTTACTGAACGCGCAAACAACAAGGAGGTATTTGGACATAAATCATGGACTTTATCAAACAAAACATTTATTGTGGACCTGGGATTCCTGGAAGTGCCTTCTGATGAAGATCAAAGGTAAGTGAATATTTATAATGCTATTTATGATGGCGGGTATCTGTATTGCCTTGTGTATGTTTCTGAGCACCGCACTCAGATTATTGCAAAGTGTGCTTTCCCCGTGAAACTTTTTTGAAATCTGTCACAGCGGTTGCATAAAGGAGATGGTTATCTAAAGTTCTTTGAATAACAGTTTAATATTTTATCAACGTTTATGATGAGTATTTTTGTAAATTGTTGTGCTGATTCACCGGCAGTATTGGAGGCAAAATATTTTCTTAACATCACGCGCCAATGTAAAATGCTGTTTTTGGATATAAATATGAACTTTATCGAACAAAACATACATGTATTGTCTAACATTGAGTCCTAGGAGTGTCATCTGATGAAGAGCGTCAAAGGTTAGAGCTTAACTTTAGCTGAATTTCTGGTATTTGTGACCCCTCTCCTGCTTGGAAAATGGCTGTGTGGTTTTTCTTGTGTTGTACCTGTCCTAACATAATCTAACTTTATGCTTTCGCCGTAAAGCCTTTTTGAAATCGGACAATGTGGTTACATTAAGGAGAAGTGTACCTTTAAAATGGTGTAAAATAGTCGTATGTTTGAGAACTTTGAATTCCGATATTTTGTTGTTTTGAATTTGGCGCACTGATTTTTCACTGGCTGTTGAATAGTGCACCCGTGGGTGGGACGGTAGCGTCCCACCTCCCCAAGAGAGGTTAAGAGGGTGTGAATGATGCTGAATGGTGTAGACAAAGAAGAGCTCTCCAGTAGGTACCAAAACATTCAAAGGCCATTTTCTCAAAAGTGAGGTTATAAGTTTATCAACATTCAAAGCAGAATGACTTTTTCATTGTTCCTCAAATGCAGTGTATGATATACCATGTTGTAGCTCTGCAACTCTGCTTTTATCCAATGTAAAAAAAACAATTTCATATGTTGCTACATAAGACCGAATCAAGGCGGTTGGTCACATATTATTGCAGTTTCTCATAAGTGGTTTGCCTCACAATACACAGATCGTTTCGCTTGAGTAGGTTATGTGCTGGCTGGCTGCTCATTTCAGTCCCTGCAGTCAGTGCACCTCGCTCAGAGATCAAAGGTTCGATACTGACAGAACGGTTCTCTCATGGTACAGACCTCTCCTGTCTGGGCGGCCTCTGGCCAAAACAACTCTTATACAACCTGACTTTGGTAGTCACTGCACTATGCTGGGTCACGATAGTGCTGTTGGCACCTGTAACTTGGACATAATAAAAACAGGTAGACATAGGCTAGCTAGTGCTTGCCATTGTTTAAAATAAGAAGAAACATAGTTAGCAAACAGCTTTGGGACAACATCGGGAGTCTATTGTTTGGACTCCCTGATTTGTGAATCGTTCTAGTGGTTGGAGAAGGAAAATATCCCCAACCATAAAATAGCCTGCTACACAAAAAAAACGTTCTGTCAACAAAGGCATATTTATAATCTCTAGGAACTCTACTTACCAGGCGTAAAGTGAAATATGATCCTCGCTATTAAATAAACGTCTGAATCAAACTGCACCGTAAAATACAGTTTTCTTTATAGAAAAGGTGATCAGACCAATTTTCACCGCAATGACTGTCGATGTACAATATATTGGCATGATATAGCTAGCAACTAGCTCTACTAGTTAGATGTCCAGCATGGTGGTAGAAAAACAAACGTCTAACTAGGTAGGAACACCATGCATATTTACAATCGCTAGAAAATACTTACGTTGCTGACGTCTAGCTAGCTATATAATCTAGTCGTCAAACTGTTTTGCAAGCTTTTTGCGGGTTAGCTTTCAGGCTAGCTGCACGAGCTTGCACATAGGCCTAGCGCTACACTTCCGACATACAGCTCGGTGGCTAAAGACAAATCAATATAGCAACTTCATACAAACGCACGGGTTATTTCCAGTTATTAAAAATTCCATTGCATATTCTGTCGTTTAATGTGAGTGTGTATTTTACCTGTTCTGTTCATGCGGGGCTCCCCATTCTGTGCTGTCTTCTGATTGTAAACAGTCGCGAGTCAAGTGGATGTATGTTGAGGCACAGCTGACAGAACATGTGACTAGGGAGATTAAGTGATTATAGCGCGTGCGCGAGATGCATAATAATCCCCAAAATAATAAATCATTAAAAAGACAAGACGGGCTTGCAAAATAGTAACCTTGTGATATGTTTCATTTATATAATCTAACATATCCTACATGAAAACATAGCATGCATCAAATGGGCTTCACTATATTTCCTCTGTCATATAGTGAATATGCCCATGATGATGAAGATGATGAGTGTGTGGTGGTGAACTAATGAATGAATCAATCCAATGTATTTATAAAGCCCTTTTTACATCAGCAGATGCCACAAAGTGCTATACAGAAAGCCAGCCTAAAACCCCAAACAGCAAGCAATGCAGACTAGAAGCACTCCTTAAAAACTCCTTTGAAAGGCAGGAACATAGGAAGAAACCTAGAGAGGAACCAGGCTCAGCGGGGTGGCCAGTTCTCTCTGGCTGTGCCGGGTGGAGATTATAAGAGTACATAGCCATTAAGGTCAGATTGTTCTTCAAGATGTTCAAACGTTCATAGATGACCAGCAGGTCAGTACCTCAGGAGTAAATGTCAGTTGGCTTTTCATAGCCGAGCATTCAGAGGTCAAGACAGCAGGTGCAGTGGGGGGGGGGGGGGGGGGGGGGGAGTCGAAAACAGCAGGTCCGGGTCAAGGTAGCATGCTCGGTGAACAGGTCAGGGTTCCGTAGCCGCAGGCAGGGCAGTTCAAACTGGAGCAGCAGCACGACCAGTTGGATTGGAGACAGCCAGGAGTCATCAGGCCAGGTAGTCCTGAGGCATGATCCTAGGGCTCAGATCCTCCGGGAGGGGAGGGAGAGAGGGGGAGAGAGAGAATTAGAGGGAGCATACTTAAATTCACACAGGACACCAGATAGGACAGGAGAATTACACCAGATATAACAGACTGACCCTAGCCCCCCGACACATAAACTATTGCAGCATAAATACGGGAGGCTGAGAAAGGAGGGGGTCGGACAGGGCCAACTAGGCAGGATATAACTCCACCTACTTTGCCAAAGCACAGCCCCCACACCACTAGAGGGATATCAACAGACCACCAACTTACTACCCTGAGACACCCCTGGGCCAGACTACACTCAATCATAGGACCTACTGAAGAGAGGATTCTTCAGTAAAGTCTTATAGGTAGAGACCAAGTCTGCGTCTCTCACATGGATAGGCAGACCATTCCATAAAAATGTAGCTCTATAGGAGAAAGCCCTGCCTCCAGATGTTTACTTAGAAATTCTAGGGACAATAAGGAGGCCTGCGTCTTGTGACCGTAGCGTACGTGTAGGTTTGTACGGCAGCACCAAATCGGAGAGATACTGTAGGTAGGAGCAAACCCATGTAATGCTTTGTAGGTTAGCAGTAAAACCTTGAAATCAGCCCTAGCCTTAACAGGAAACCAGTGTAGAGAGGCTAGCGCTGGAGTAATATGATCATATTTTGGGGTTCTAGTCAAGATTCTAGCAGCCGGGTTTAGCACTAACTGAAGTTTATTTAGTGCTTTTTCCAGGTAGTCGGAGAGTAGAGCATTGCAGTAGTCTAATCTAGAAGTGACAAAAGCATGGATTAGCATTAGCATTTTTGGACAAAACTTTTCAGATTTTTGCAATGTTACAAAAATGGAAAAAACCTGTCCTTGAAATATTCTTGATATCTTCGTCAAAAGAGAGATCAGGGTCCAGAGTAACACTGAGGTCCTTCCGTTTTATTTGCGACGACTGTACAACCATCAAGATTAATTGTCAGATCCAACAGCAGATCTCTTTGTTCTTGGGACCCAGAACTAGCATCTCTGTTTTATCTGAGTTTAAAAGTAAAAATTGGCCACCATCCACTTCCTTATGTCTGAAACACAAGCTTCCAGGGTAGGCAATTTTAGGGTTTCACCATGTTTCATCGAAATGTACAGTTGTGTGTCATCCACATAGCAGTGAAAGTTGACATTGTGTTTCTGAATGACATCACTAAGAGTTAGAATATATAGTGAAAACAATAGTGGTCCTAAAACGGAACCTTGAGGTATGCCGAAATGTACAATTGATTTGTCAGAGGACAAACCATCCACAGACACAAACTGATATCTTTCCGACAGATAAGATCTAAACCAGGCAAGAACTTGTCCGTGTAGACCAATTAGGGTTTCCAATCGCTCCAAAAGATTGTGGTGATCGATAGTGTCAAAAGCAGCACTAAGGTCTAGGAGCACGAGGACAGATGCAGAGCCTTGGTCTGACGCCATTAAAATGTAATTTACCACTTTCACGAGTGCAGTCTCAGTGGTGTGGTCTAAAACCAGACGGAAGCATTTCGTATACATTATTTGTCTTCAGGAAGGCAGTGAGTTGCTACGCAACAGTTTTTCAAAAATATTTGAGAGGAATAGGAGATTCGATATAGGCTGATAGTTTTTTACATTTTCCAGGTCAAGGTTTGGCTTTTCAAGAGAGGCTTTCTTTCTGCCACCTTTGGTGAGTTTGTCTCATCATGAGCTTTCTTTAAAATACTTGATTTCAAATGACAGTGTGAAGTGGCAGTGGAGGCCTGTTGGTAGGGTTAGGGTTAGTTGGTAAGCCTATGGTGCAAAACTCAGGGTGTTTATTTGCAGGAGGTGAAATCAACTCCATGAGAACTGTATACTATGTAGGCTACATACTGTATGTACAACAATAATAAAAAACAGGAAGTAGACTCCTTACTATACACAAACTCAGATAAAATGAAACAAATAATCAATAACACAAAATACAGAGCTCTAATTAACACAGGCCTCAATCATGACAGAAAGCGCAACTGTCACACCCTGATCTGTTTCACCTGTCTTGTGCTTGTCTCCACCCCCCACCAGGTGGCTCCCATTTTCCCCATTATCCCCTGTGTATTTATACCTGGGTTTTCTGTTTGTCTGTTGCCAGTTCATCTTGTTTTGTCAGATCTTAACAGTGTGTTTCCCATTTCGCCTGTTCTCAAGTTTTTGTTTTCTAGTCTTCCCAGTTCTGACCTTTCTGCTTGTCCTGACCCTGCCGGCCATTTTGTCCCTGATTGACTCTGCCTTGGATTACGAACCTCTGCCTGCGCTCCACCTGCCCTTTGCCTGCCGCTTTGTTGTAATACATTTTCTGAGAACCAAACTATCTGCCCCTTGTGTCTGTGTCTGGGTCATATCCTGAGTAGTGATAGCAACACCAGTATGGCAACCTTACCCCTGTCTGGCCACGGCAGGTATGACAGAGTTTACACCTTCCATCAAGGCCTCACCTTGGAAGATAGCATTATGCACCAATCAACAATTAGGCTAGTATACAGTGCATTCGGAAAGTATTCAGACCACTTCACTTTTTCCACATTTTGTTATGTTCCAGCCTTATCCTAACTTGGATTTTTTTTTTTTTTAATCCTCATCAATCTACACACAATACCCCATAATGACAAAGTGAAAACAGGTTTTTAGAGATTTTTGCAAATGTATTCAAAATTAAAACAGAAACACCTTATTTACATAAGTATTCAGACCCTTTCAGACTCCTATGAGACTCAAAATTGAGCTCAAGTGCATCCTGTTTCCATTGATCATCCTTGAGATGTTTCTACAACTTGATTGGAGTCAACCTTTGGGGCTACAGATAGCCTAGTGGTTAGAGTGTTGGACTAGTAACTGAAAGGTTGCACGATCGAATCCCAGAGCTGACAAGGTAAAAATCTGTCATTCTGCTCCTGAACAAGGCAGTTAACCCACTGTTCCTAGGCCATCATTGAAAATAAGAATTTGTTCTTAACTGACTTGCCTAGTAAAAAAATAAAAACCTGTGGTAAATTCAATTGATTGGACATGATTTGGGAAGGCACACACCTGTCTATATAAAGTCCAACAGTTGACAGCATGTCAGAGCAAAAAAACAAGCCATGATGTTGAAGGAATTGTCCGCAGAGCTTTGAGACAGGATTGTGCACAGATCTGGGGGAGGGTACCAAAACATTTCTGCAGCATTGTAGGTCCCCAAGAACACAGTGTCCTCCATCATTCTTAAATGTAAGAAGTTTGGAATCAACAAGAATCTTCCGAGAGCTGGCCACCTGGCCAAAATGAGTAATCGGGGGAGAAGGGCCTTGGTCAAGGAGGTGACCAAGAACCTGATGGTCACTCTGAAAGAGCTCCAGAGTTTCTCTGCAGAGTTGTAGGTTTCTCTGCAGAGATGGGAGAACCTTCCAGAAGGACAACCATCTCTGCAGCACTCCATCAATCAGGCCTTTATGGTAGAGTGGCCAGACGGAAGTCACTCCTCAGTACAAGGCACATGACAGCCCACTTGGAGTTTGACAGCCCACTTAAAGGACTCTCAGACCATGAGAAACAGGATTATCTGGTCTGATGAAACCAAGATTGAACTCTGTAGGCCCTAATGCTAAGTGTCACATCTGGAGAAAACATGGCACCGCTCATCACCTGGCCAATACCATCCCCATGGTAAAGCATGGTGGTGGCAGCATCATGCTCTGGGGATGATTTTCAGTGGCAGGGACTGGGAGACTAGTCAGGAGAGGGAAATATGAACAGAGGAAAGTACTGAGAGATCCTTGATGAAAACCTGCTCCAGAGCGCTCAAGACCTTTGACTGGGGCGAAGGTTCACTTTCCAACAGGACAACGACCCTAAGCACACAGCCAAGACAACGCAAGAGTGGATTCGGGACCAGTCTCCGAACGTCCTTGAGTGGCCCAGACTTGAACCCGATCGAACATCTCTGGAGAGACCTGAAAATAGCTGTGCAGCAACGCTCCCCATCCAACCTGACAGAGCTTGAGAAAATCTGCAGAGAAGAATGGGAGAAACTCCCCAAATTCAGGTGTACCCAAGAAGACTTGAGGCTGTAATCGCTGCCAAAGGTGCTTCAACAAAGTACTGAGTAAAGGGTCTGAATATAAATGTAAATGTGATATTTCCGGGGTTTTTTGTTATATAAATTTGCAAAAGTTTCTAAAAACCTGTTTTTGCTTTGTCATTACTGAGTGTACACAACATTAAGAACACCTTTCTAATATTGAGTTGTACCCTCAGTGTAGAATCCTGCATTAAGCAGAAGTACTCCAGGGGTAGTGTATTCATTACTCTGCTCCTTGGGATTTGCAATATGGGCATTACCCAACACCACAGGATAATTGGCGCTCCTGAACACAGCTCAGAGAGGAACAAACATTTTACCTTTTCAATTACGAGGATATACAGGTAAGTCCTAAACATTTTGCAATATGGAAATAGCGATCTCATTAGGCTAACTACGTGCACATTGTAATGGTAACTTGAATTGTGGGAGTAGGCTTGGCCTTTTACCAGATTTATCTACTCAATAGAAAGATCAAAGACCGATGATTCAAAGGACTTTAAATAATCGGAAACAGACACATACAGTTATCTTGGGATGCGTGACAACTTGAGGCCTTCGTTTTGGAAAAGCACCCAGGTATGGATATCAAATCAAGTCAAATTGTATTTGTCAAATCCACCGAATACAACAGGTGTAGACCTTACCGTGAAATGCTTACTTACAAGCCCTTAACCAACAATGCAGTTCAAGAAATAGAGTTAAGAAAATATTTACTAAATTAACTAAAGTAAAAATAAAAAATAACATAATAAAGGCAATAACGAGGACGTATACAGGGGTACCAGTACAGAGTCAATGTGTGAGGGTACAGGTTAGTCGAGGTAATTTGTACATGTAAGTATGGGTAAACTGTGCATAGATAATAAACAGCTAGTAGCAGCCATGTGGGCCTAGACTTGGCGCTCCGGTACCACTTGCCGTGCAGCAGCAGAGAGAACAGTCTATGACTTGGGAGACTGGAGTCTTTGACAATTTTCGTGCCTTCCTCTGACACCCCCTGGTATATAGGTCCTGGTTGGTAGGAAGCTTGGCCCCAGTGATGTACTGGGCCGTACGCACTACCCTCTGTAGCGCCTTAAGGTCTAATGCCGAGCACTTGCCATACCAGGCGGTGATGCAACCTGTCAGGATCCTCTCAATGGTGCAGCTGTAGAATATTTTTAGGATCTAGGGACCCATGCCAAATCTTTTCAGTCTCCTGGGCAGGAAAAGGTGTTGTCGTGCACTCTTTACGATAGTCTTGGTGTGTTTGGACCATGATAGTTTGTTGGTGATGTGGACATTAAGGAACTTGAAACTTTCGACCCGCTCCACTACAGCCCCGTCGATGTGAATGGGGGCATGTTCGGCCCTGCTTTTCCTATAGTCCACGATCATCTCCTTTGTCTTTCTCACGTTGAGGGAGAGATATAGGCTGTCTCATCATTGTCGGTGATCAGGCCTACCACTGTTGTGTCATCAGCAAACTTAATGATGGTGTTGGAGTCGTGCTTGGCCACGCAGTCATGGGTGAATAGGGAGTACAGGAGGTGACAAAGCACGCACCCCTGAGGGGCCCCCATGTTGAGGATCAGCGTGGCAGATGTGTTGTTACCTACCCTTACCACTTGGGGGTGGCCCGTCAGGAAGTCCAGGGTCCAGTTGCAGAGGGAGGTGTTTAGTCCCAGGGTCCTTAGCTTAGTGATGAGCTTTTTGGGCTCTATGGTGTTGAACACTTAGATGTAGGCAATTAACAGAATTGTCACATAGGTATTATTTTTTGTCCAGGTGGGAAAGAGTAGTGTGGAGTGCGATTGAGATTGCGTCAATTGTGGATCTGTTGGGGTGGTATGCGAATTGGAGTGGGTGTTGATGTGAACCATGACCTGCCTTTCAAAGCACTTCATGAAGATGGATTATTTTAAATATGTGTAACGATATGTGCTGAGAGTCGGGAAGGATGTTCAGGGAGTGAGTGTTTTAATAAAATGATCAGAACATAATACAAAACAAGAAACACTAACAGCACACAGACATGAAACTGAAACAGAAACAATGACGCCTGGGGACGGAACCAAAGGGAGTGACATATATCGGGCAGGTAATCAGGGAAGTGATGGAGTCCAGGTGAGTCTGATAACGCGCAGGTGCGTGTAATGATGGTAACAGGTGTGCGCCATAACGAGCAGCCTGGTGACCTAGAGGCCGGAAAGGGGGTACACGTGACAAAATGCTATTGAACCAAAAACAGATCTGGCTAATTAATCTTTATGGGCCAAATAATGATGATCCACACTTTTTCGAAAATATATATAATAATCTATTGAGCTCACAAGCAATGAAAGAATGTATTATTATGGTGGGAGATTATAATACGGTTTTAAGTACCTCAATGGATCGTAAAGGAAATCACTCTACAAACTATAACCCTCAAGCACTAAAGGAGATCACAAAGATCATGGATACTTTAGAACTAGTGGATATATGGAGGTTGAAAAACCCTGACCTAGTGAGATATACATGGAGGAGGCTTAATCAAGCTAGCCATCTTGATTACTTCCTAGTTTCGTTCTTGCTGGCATCAAAAGTAAAACAAGCATTAATAGGAGACCGAATGAGATCGAACCACCATCTAATTGGCTTCCATATAACTCTTACAGAATTTCGACGTGGACGGGGATATTGGAAATTTAATCAAAGCCTATTGGATGAAAATTTGTTCTTAACTAAGACAAAATAATTCATCACTGACTTTTTCTAGAATCGTCAACATAGAAATTCTACCAACAATAGTTTACAGAAACTCGTTACAAATTATGGAGTTATCCATGATTCACCAAATTATATTTTCAAAGAGGAAGCAAAATGTATTGTTTTCTTTTCAGTCTCCTCCTTTTCCACTGAATGATGTTAACTGTAAGGATTTCTTTCCTAATAATAATGTAAAATTAACACATTTACAGTATGAAGGACAATTTACAGAAGAGGAACTTTTTGAAGGAATAAAATCTTTTCAGTCTGGAAAAACACCAGGGCTTGACGGTATACCAGTAGAGGTATACCAGACCTTTTTTGATGTACTCAAAGATAAATAAAAAAAATCCTTAAGTCCGCAATCTGGATCCCTGTACAGTCTCATTGAAGATCTTGATCACTTGTCTAGCCTATCCGGATTAAAACCTAATTATCACAAGTGTGTCATATTACGTGTTGGATCGTAAAAAAATACAGTATTTACACTACCTTGTAGTTTATCAATACAATGGGCGGATGGTGAAGTAGACATACTTGGCATTCACATCTAAAAAAAAATGTATTAATTAACTTACCACAAATAATTTCAATAGAAAGTTAGCAAAAATACATAAGATTCTGCAACCATGGAGAGGTACAGTTGAAGTCGGAAGTTTACATACACTTATGTTGGAGTCATTAAAACTCTTTTCTCAACCACTCCACACATTTCTTGTTAACAAACTATAGTTTTGGCAAGTCGGTTAGGACATCTACTTTGTGCATGACAAGTCATTTTTCCAACAATTGTTCACAGACAGATTATTTCACGTATAATTTACTGTATCACAATTCCAGTGGGTCAGAAGTTTACATACACTAAGTTGACTGTGCCTTTAAACAGCTTGGAAAATTACAGAAAATTATGTAATGGCTTTAGAAGCTTCTGATAGGCTAATTGACATCATTTGAGTCAATTGGAGGTGTACCTGTGGATGTATTTCAAGGCCTACCTTCAAACTCAGTGCCGTTTTTGCTTGACATCATGGGAAAATCTAAAGAAATCAGCCAAGACCTAAGAAAATAATTGTGGACCTCCACAAGTCTGGTTCATCCTTGAGAGCAATTTCCAAATACCTGAAGGTACCACGTTCATCTGTACAAACAATAGTACGCAAGTATAAACACCATGGGACCATGCAGCCGTCATACCGCTCAGGAAGGAGACGCGCTCTGTCTCCTAGAGATGAACGTTCTTTGGTGCGAAAAGAGCAAATCAATCCCAGAACAACAGCAAAGGACCTTGTGAAGATGCTGGAAGAAACAGGTACAAAAGTATCTATATCCACAGTAAAACAAGTCCTACATGGACATAACCTGAAAGGCCACTCAGCAAGGAAGAAGCCATTGCTCCAAAACCGCCATAAAAAAAGCCAGACTACGGTTTGCAACTCCACATAGGGACAAAGATTGCACTTTTTGGAGAAATGTCCTCTGGTCTGATGAAAGAAAAATGGAACTGTTTGGCCATAATGACCATCGTTATGTTTGGAGGAAAAAGAGGGAAGCTTGCCGCCGAAGAACACCATCCCAACCATGAAGCACGGGGGTGGCAGCATCATGTTGTGGGGGTGCTTTGCTGCAGGAGGGACTGGTGCACTTCACAAAATAGATGGCATCATGAGGTAGGAAAATTTTTGAAATATTGAAGCAACATTTGAAGACATCAGTCAGGAAGTTAAAGCTTGGTTGCAAATGGGTCTTCCAATTGGACAATGACCCGAAGCATACTTCCAAAGTTGTGGCAAAATGGCTTAAGGACAACAAAGTCAAGGTATTGGAGTGGCCATCACAAATCCCTGACCTCAATCCCATAGAAAATTTGTGGGCAGAAATGAAAAAGTGTGTGTGAGAAAGGAGGCCTACAAACCTGACTGAGTTACCCCAGCTCTGTCAGGAGGAATGGGACAAAATTCACCCAACTTTTGTGGGAAGCTTGTGGAAGGCTTCACGAAATGCTTGACCCAAGTTAAACAATTTAAAGGCAATGCTAACAAATACTAATTGAGTGTATGTAAACATTAAATTAAATGTCAGGAATTGTGAAAAACTAAGTTTAAATGTATTTGGCTAAGGTGTATGTAAACTTCCGACTTCAACTGTAAATACTTGTCTATTTGTCATGCTGGTATATATGATTCGGGAGACAGACGCAGGAATGCGTTATAGTTGTTTTTTTATTAAGCCCCAAATTACGGTGTGCGGTGTAAAGGCACGGGGACGAAGATCAAACAAACACATAGGGTTGAAACCCAAACAAAAGAGCGAGGACTACCTCTAATAAATAACACTAGCGCACAATGATTTTCACACGGGACGAGACCCGTAATCATCTGCGCAATCCACAACCGCACAAAATCCCCAAACACACAGCACAGGTACTCACACGCACCAACGGACATTGTAGCAATAATCGACAGCACCATGGTGAACAAAGAGCACATATATAAACATACAATCTGTGGGAATAGGGACCAGGTGTGCGCAATGAAAGTTCCAGAGGGATCCGTGACACTATTTATGGAAAAATCACACTGATAAACTCTTTGGTCCTATCACAGTTTAGTTACTTACTAATGGCACTGCCTACTCTAGATGACTCGTTTTTTAAATCATATGAGCAAAAAATATTTCATTTTATTTGGAATGCTAAACCAGACAAAATTAAACGTGCCTATTTATCTAATGAATATGTCACGCCCTGACCTGAAAGAGCCTTTTTATGTCTCTATTTAGGTTTGGTCAGGGTGTGATTTGGGTGGGCATTCTATGTCCGTGTTTCTATGTTTGGGATTTCTTTGTTTCAGCCGGGTATGGCTCTCAATCAGGAAGAGCTGTATATCGTTGTTGCTGATTGGGAGTCATACTTAGGCAGCCTGTTTTTCCTTTGGGTTTTGTGGGTAGATGTTTTCTGTATAGCTACTTTGCCTTATGGAACTGTGTAGTCGTTGTTTTGTTTATTTCGTAAGTGTTCACTTTTCTTAATATTAAAAAGATGAGCATTCATATTCCCGCTGCGATTTGGTCCTGTGTTCACGACGACCGTTACAGAATATGAGTTTGGGTGGCTAAAATGATTAAATATTAAAGCTTAAAACCTTTCACTAAAAGCTTCACTCACACATAAATTATACTTAAACCCAAAATGGTTCTCCAGTAGATTATTAAGAAAGGCTCACCGTTAGTTCAAAAATTGCCTTTTTGCCTTTATACAGATCACAACTTCTCATTTCCGACTAATTGAAAAATACATTTTGTTTAAAGTATCGCCCTTTCTTAAACAAGCCATACAAAGCTGGTTACATTGTCAGTTTTATCCTTCAGAAAAGATAGAACAAATATTACAACATATGTTATGGTTAAATTCAAATATACTGATTAATCATTCTTTATGGATTTTTTTTTTTTAAACTGTATATATGTTAATGATATTATGAATAGAAACGGAGGAGTTATGTCACATATGCAGTTATCAAAAAGATATGGGAATATCTGCTCAATCCAAATTTACAACCAACTGATTGCAGCACTACCACAAAATTGGAGGAGGCAAGTGGAAAAGGGAGAAGGTTGGGAACTTGTTTGCCTGCCATAAATGAAAGATACAAATTGGCTGAAAGGAACTGGCATAAATAGAAAAATATACCAGTTTCATCTGATGACAAAAATGTTGACAGCTGCGCCATACAGGTTGCAAAATAAATGGGAGGAGCTTTTCGATGTACCAATTCCATGGGATATGGTTTATGAGCTGGTACAAAAAACTACACGTGATTCAACAGTTAGAGTTTTTCAATTTAAGTTATTATATAAAATTCTTGCCACCAACAGAATGCTATATATATATATGGGGCATACATCAATCTCAGCTCTGTAGATTTTGCTGTGAAGAGACAGAATCAAGAGATCATTTATTCTGGTATTGTCCCTATGGAGCATGTTTCGGTTCACAGGTTCAGGAATGGTTAAAAAATCACAACATGCAATTCAAATTAACCTTACAAATAGCAGTGTTGGGTGATTTGGAAAGTCATAGTCAGTCAATAAATAATGTAATAATACTCATAGGAAAGGTTTTCATCTTTAGCTCACAACCTGTGGATAAAATACGATTAGAAAGCTTCAAACATTTTGTAAAACATCACAGCACAATTTAAAAATATATGGCACATGGAAACCTATGGTCTATGGTGATAGGTGGGAAGGGCTGAGAGTGGCTGAGGGTTGGGATTAAAGAGCTTATGTTTTAATGTATTATTGTTATGTGACTGCTTTATATAAAAGTACCATGTATGTAAAATGTATGTAGCAAAAAAGCTGTAAAAAAACTAAGTTATTTGTCCTCCGAAGAGGGGGGTGGTGGAGGGGTTAATAAAAAATAACAAAAATAAAGAAGCACTTCATGGCTATCGACGTGAGTGCTACTGGGCACTAGTCATTTAGGCATGTTATCTTTGCTTTTTTGGGCATAGGGACTATGGTGGTCTGCTTGAAACATGTAGGTATTATAGACTCGGTCAGGGAGAGGTTTAACATGTTAGTGAAGACACTTGCAAGTTGATCCGCGCATGCTCTGAGTACACGTCTTGGTAATTGGTCTGGCCCTGCGGCCTTGTGAATGTTGACCTGTTTAAAGGTCTTGCTCACATCAGCTATTGAGAGCATGATCACACAGTCGCTGGTGCTCTCATGCATGCTTCAGTGTTGCTTGCCTCGAAGTGAGCATAAAATTTATTTAGCTCGTCTGATAGGCTTGCGTCACTGGGCTGGGTTTCCCTTTGTAGTCCGTAATAGTTTGCAAGACCTATCACATCCAACGACTTCGTAATTGTTGTTGTTCCAGTTTATTCTCCGGGGATTGCACGTTGGCCAATAGAAAGGATGGGCAAGGCATCCTGATCTCCTCCCCGTGTTAACATATTTTCTTCACGTGAATGATGGGGATATGGGCCTGGTTTGGAGAAGCAGTATATTTTTTGCGTCGGACTCATTCAAGAACAAATCTTCGTCCAGTTCGAGGTGAGTAATTGCTGTTCTTATAACCAGAAGCTCTTTTCGGTCATAAGAGACGGAAGCAGCAACATTATGTACAAAATAAGTTACAAACAATGCAAAAAAAAACACAATAAAACACAGTTTTATTACCTTTTAAGAGATTCACATAATCTTTGGATGAATAGGCCTACATTTCCTGACTCCAGGCTTTCTGCACTTCTGTTGCCAACTCACTGATAGACATAGGCCTACTGGTACCAAGTATCTGAATAGTGTGTTTAAGCAACAAATCCCCGCTGCTGGTGCTCTGTGGAGATTCACTGAATGTTCCTCTGTAGATTAGATCGGATGGATGTAGGCCTAATTCCCTCAAGGTCACTTCTACCTCTCTTCCTTCCCCTTAGCACATTTACATTTCAGTCATTTCAGTCAACAGGGGCAGCAGGTAGCCTAGAGGTTAGTGCTTTGGACTAGTAACCGAAAGCTGGCAAGATCGAATCCCCGATCTGACAAGGTAAAAGTCTGTCGTTCTGTTCCTGAACAAGGCAGTTAACCCACTGTTCATAGGCCGTCAATGAACATAAGATTTTGTTCATAACTGACTTGCCTAGTTAAACAAAGGTTAAAAAAAATAAAAAAATAGTGAGTGTACATAAATATATATATCTATCTTTTCTTTCATACTGGTCCCCCAGGGGAATCGAGCCCACAACCTTGGCATTGCAAGCGCCACGCTATACCATCTCTCATAATGAGGGAGGAGAAGGGAAGAAATGGCAAAGAGAGAGAAGAAGTAGATGGATTAGGGCATTAGACATTGATTTATTGAAGTAGAGAAAGAGGTAGGAGATAAAGAGAGGAGACAAGAGACTGAGGGAGGCTGAGGTTGAGAGAGATAGAGAGATACAGAGAACAGACAGACAAGTGGATTGAGAAAAACAATTACTTTATTAGTTGTATGCACGGGATATGCATGATATACAGCGCATTCAGGAATTATTCAGACCCCTTGACTTTTTCCACATTTTGCTATGTTACAGCCTTGTTCCAAAATAGTTTTTTTCCCTCATCAATCTACACACAATACCCCATAATGACAAAGCAAGAACAGGTTTTTAGAAATGTTTGCAAATATAAAAAAATGAATTAAAGTATTCTGACCATTTACTCAGTATTTTGTTGAAGCACCTTTGGCAGAGATTACAGCCTCGAGTCTTCTTGTGTATGACGCTACAGGCTTGGCACACCTGTATTTGGGGAGTTTCTCCCATTCTTCTCTGCAGATCCTCTCAAGCTCTGTCAGGTTGGATGGGGAGCGTCGCTGGACAGCTATTTTCAGGTCTCTCCAGAGATGTTCGATCGGGTTCACGTCCGGGCTCTGGCTGGGCCACTCAAGCACATTCAGAGACTTTTCCTGAAGCCACTCCTGCATTGTCTTGTCTGTGTGCTTAGGGTCATTGTCATGTTGGAAGGTGAACCTTTGCCCCAGGTCCCGAGTGCTCTGGAGCAGGTTTTCATCAAGGACCTCTCTGTACTTTGCACCATTCATCTTTCCCTCAATCCTCACAAGTCTCCCAGTCACTGCCTCTGAAATACATCCACACAGCATGATGCTGCCACTTATGTAAAATCTTACCACGGGACACTCAAAGTCAATTTTAATTGAATCATTGTTTATTATTAGAGTGCTGGAGAGCTTCCACCCAACTCAATGCACCAAATACACCTGTCGATTAGGAGCTCTAACAGGGCAGTCTTGTTAGTTCCCTTATACTGTATATCATCGAACAAAATGCCTACTTACAGGTTCCTTCTCAACAATGCAACAACAATAAGAAATAGCACTAAAATAAGAATACGAACATAAAGTAAATGGCAGTAGAATACAATAAAGATTTTAGCATAAGTATAATACAGGAAGGCACAATTTATAGTATTATTGGGTAATAACTGAGTTATGACCTATATATACTGTAGGTAGGTAAAGTATATATACATGTACGTCGCTAAGAGCCTTGTAGGGTTCTGGTGAGCACCTGAAACACTGATAGAGAAGCAGACACTGATTATTAAGAGCAGCGAGGCGGTTCTCAGAACAATCAAACTCATTAGTGCTGATTAAGATAAAGTTAACGAGATAATTAGAGACAATTGATGATAATTGTTGGAGTAGTCACTAAGAAAATATATATCAAGTACAAAGTACGACGGAAGTTTATATGAGAAAAAGGTGTGTGTGTGTGTGTGTGTGTGTGTGTGTGTGTGTGTGTGTGTGTGTGTGTGTGTGTGTGTGTGTGTGTGTGTGTGTGTGAGAGAGAGAGAGTGTACAAGAGAGAAACCATCTGTACTGGGGTCTCTTTTTAAGATTGCTTTTGACCAGTATTGATGATACTTCAATGCTCATGGTGCTTCATACTTCTCAGAGTTGACTTCTTGGTCACAGCCAGGAAGGTCATCACAGTAAAAGGCAATAAGTCTACAGCCCCTTTCAGAACCTCAGTAATGTCTGATGGGAGAGAGGGGGGAGAGAGGGGAGGGGGGAGAGAGTGGTGGTATAAGGGGTCATTAACCTGTCCTGCATTAAAGGCCCAGTGCAGTCAAAAACGGGATTTCCAACTGTTGTATATTTATTTCCAAACTATGAGGTTGAAATAATACTGTGAAATTGTGAAAATTATGATAACGCCCTTTCAGTGTAAGAGCTGTTCTTTGCTTGAGAAAGTGCTCTTAGCTAATAAGCTATTTTTGTTTCTTTTTGACCATTTTAATTTAAATCAATCACAGTAAGGTACTTAGTTGTTAACCAGAAATGATGTGATATTGAGGTAAAAACAGATCCATTGGACCTTTAAAGAGTAATGTAGAAGGATGTTGATATGGGTGGCGGGGGGGGGGCAGAGTAACGAAACAACAATAATGTCTAATCATCATCATCATTACCATCGTCATCATCATCATAATACTCAGAAGCGCTGCATTTTCAGAAACACCATTATCATTATTATCGCTAATATTACCGATGACGAGGATTCCACGGCCCCTGATTGGCCCCGGCAGAGACGTCGTCATGCTAGCAGATGACAGAATGCCACAAATCTTTATTGAATTACGCTAAAAGCCATTCAGAGCAAATGGGGCTTGAACGCTTCACTATCTGATGAAGAGTAGCAATGGGCAACATCATTGAGCAGAGACACACACAGAGAGAGAGAGAGAGAGAGAGCGAGAGAGAGAGAGAGAGAATGACAGAGAGAGAGAGAGAATGACGGAGAGAGAGAGAGAATGACAGAGAGAGAGAGAGAGAATGACAGAGAGAGAGAATGACAGAGAGAGAGAATGACAGAGAGAGATCGACAGCAGCCAGACAGAGCACTGAGAGGCCCTAGCCTATGTCTGACAAGACACAGATTCACTCGGACAGATAAACTTTTTGTTGTTGTTGCAATGTTACACAATACACATTAGAACTAGATAAAGCCACTAAACTGTGCATGCCACCTCTCTTCAATAAAACACCTGTTTCTATCAATGCCCTGTGTCTGAGAGTTACAGGTTGGTTGAGCATTCATTGAAGTAGTTAAAGGTGCATGATGGGAAAACGTGTTTATCGGTTGAAATCATCCATCAACTCAACACTTCTGATCTATCTGGTCTGATCTATCAAAGTAGTCAGGCACGGTGGGAAAGTACATTGTAGTAAATCACAATGTACAACAGGAAGTTGTAGCGGCTGGTATCGTCACCCCTTCCCAGCTACACTATATATACAAAAGTATATGGACACCCCTTAAAATGAGTGGATTTAGCTATTTCAGCCAAACACATTGCTGACGGGTGTATGAAACCGAGCATACAGCCATGCAATCTCCATAGACAAACATTGGCAGTAGAATGGCCTTACTGAAGAGCTCAGTAACTTTCAACGTGGCACCGTCATAGAATGCCACCTTTCCAACAAGTCAGTTCATATAATTTTTGCCCAGCTAGAGCTGCCCCAGTCAACTGTAAGTGCTGTTATTGTGAAGTGGATGTCTAAGAGCAAAAACAACTCAGCCACGAAGTGGTAGGCCACACAAGCTCAAAGAATAGGGCCGCCGAATGCTGAAGCGCGTAGCGTGTAAAAATAGCCTGTCTTTCGGTTGCAACACTCACTACCGAGTTCCAAACTGCCTCTGGAAGCAACGTCAGCACAAGAACTGTTCGCCGGGAGCTTCATGAAATGGGTTTCCATGGCCGAGCAGCCACACACAAGTCTAAGATCCCCATGCGCCACCCCAAGCGTCGGCTGGAGTGGTGTAAAGCTCGCTGTCATTGGACTCTGGAGCAGTGGACACGCGTTCTCTAGAGTGATGAATCACGCTTCACCGGCTGACAGTCCGACGGACTAATCTGGGTTTGACGAATGCCAGGAGAACGCTACCTGCCCCAATGCATAGTGCCAACTGTAAAGTTTGGTGGAGCAGGAATAATGATATGGGGCTGTTTTTCAGGGTTTGGGTTTGGCCCCTTAGTTCCAGTGAAGGGAAATCTTAACACTACAGCATGCAATGACATTCTAGATGATTCTTTGCTTCCAACTTTTTGGCAACAGTTTGGGGAAGGCCCTTTCCTGTTTCAGCATGACAATGCCCCCGTGCACAAAGCGAGGTACATACAGAACTGGTTTGTCGAGATCGATGTGGAAGAACTTGACTGGCCTGCACAGAGCCCTCACCTCAACCCCATCGAACACCTCTGGCCACCGTTACTAACCCTAACCCTACAACCCTGCTGCACCACTGCACCTTAATGATGTTGACCACCGTTACTAACCCTAACCCTACAGCCCTGCTGCACCACTGCACCTTAATGATGTTGACCACCATTACTAACCCTAACCCTACAGCCCTGCTGCACCACTGCACCTTAATGAATGTTGGCCACCGTTACTAACCCTAACCCTACAGCCCTGCTGCACCACTGCACCTTAATGATGTTGGCCACCGTTACTAACCCTAACCCTACAGCCCTGCTGCACCACTGCACCTTAATGATGTTGGCCACCGTTACTAACCCTAACCCTACAGCCCTGCTGCACCACTGCACCTTAATGATGTTGACCACCGTTACTAACCCTAACCCTACAGCCCTGCTGCACCACTGCACCTTAATGATGTTGACCACTGTTACTAACCCTAACCCTACAGCCCTGCTGCACCTTAATGATGTTGACCACCGTTACTAACCCTACAGCCCTGCTGCACCTTAATGATGTTGACCACCGTTACTAACCCTACAGCCCTGCTGCACCTTAATGATGTTGACCACCGTTACTAACCCTACAGCCCTGCTGCACCTTAATGATGTTGACCACCGTTACTAACCCTACAGCCCTGCTGCACCTTAATGATGTTGACTAATTTAACAAATTTTCAATCAACTAATGTTGACTGAGATGTTGGCTAGTTGGCACTCAATGCTATCAAAGGGAACATTATTGTTTTATGAACTATTCAGAGTAAAAACTAAAGTGTGTGTGTGTGTGTGTGTGTGTGTGTGTGTGTGTGTGTGTGTGTGTGTGTGTGTGTGTGTGTGTGTGTGTGTGTGTGTGTGTGTGTGTGTGTTCAGACAGAGAGCTGGACTGGAGTTTAGTAGACAATGGGGGAAAAACCGAAACGTGACGTTCTGGGCTGCTTACAGGCAGCTACACAAAAACAAGATCCCACAATCACAGGTGGGAAAAGGGCTGCCTAAGTATGATTCCCAATCAGAGACAACGATAGACAGCTGCCTCTGATTAGGAACCATACTCGGCCAAAAACAAAGAAATAAACAACATAGAATGCCCACCCCACATCACACCCTGACCTAACCACATAGAGAAATAAAACGGCTCTCTAAGGTCAGGGCGTGACAGCTATACATTTGTGCTGCTGCTAATGTTGATCACTAGTAGGTCTACTGTATATATTTGTATTGATGACTGTCAGACCTATGACACTATAACTGTGTGTCATTGTGATCCATATAGATTGTATATGTTCAATGTTCTTTTTTGCTGCAAAACCAATTGCCCTCTGGGACAAATACAGTTTAAACTTGAACTTGAAGTGAGCTTTTAACGTCCACAGAGAATGATCTAGAATACAAATATGTTATTAGATATATATATATATATATATATATATATATATTAAGTCAGCTGTATGCTAATGTGTGTCTAATGAAAGCCTTTTGATCTATGAACTGTCATGTGCCCGTGTTCTACTTCTCGCTCTTCTACAGCAGAGTATAAATTAAGGAATTAGAGGCAGTTTGTCTCATAGTCTCTCTGCGCACAACGCATAAATCCTGTCCCCGCATTAATATGTGAGAAATGATCTTTGAAAACAATGATTTTTTTGTCTTGAGAGATTATTTTTTTTAATAAGCTAAAAATAATCTAAAGAGAGAAAATGTGCAGTTGATTAAAAAGTCCTTGCCTTGAACAACAATAAAGAATAATTAAGATGATTTCACTTTGTATGCATCGCCGGTTACTGTGTGGAGGTGCTTTTAAAAATATAAAAATAGCTTCTCTGAAGGATTTAATCTTCTTTGAATGGTGTTTATGACTTGTGTTTATGACCTGCCTTCAGCATGGACAACAGTTTATGGTTAGATGCACCTGACACTAGGGCTAACATTGATACCAAATTATAACGTTTCTGGCCATCATCTACTAATGTGTCATGTCCGCAACGGTCATGTGAGGTGACGTGTATATTTTGGGATGTGAACACTCAGTTTGTTTGTTTGACCTGACGAAGATCTGTTTGGGATGGAAACATTGTCAATAAATCAGTGAATTGGGAGCTTTTTACAGTTATCTTGTACCCCAGAACATGTGTGTCTGTGAGGGGTGGATGTACAGTAGGAGGTAAACACAGAACAACATTTGATGAGACCACAGGAGGTTGGTGGCACCTTAATTGGGGAGGACGGGCTCGTGTTAATGGCTGGAGCGGAGTCGGTGGAATGGTATCAAATACATCCAATACATGGTTTCTTTGTGTTTGATGCCATTCCATCTGCTCCGTTCCAGACATTATTATGAGCTGTCCTCCCCTCAGCAGCCTCCACTGGATGAAACTGAACCTGTGTGGCTGGACTTTTTAGTGACCAAAAAGAGGTTGTCACGTCCTGACCAATATTTAGGTATTATTTGTATTATATTTTGGTCAGGACGTGGCAGAGGTATATTTGTTTTGTATTATGGGGTTTTGTGTGTGGTGTAGTGGGGTGTTAGTTGTTGGTATAGGTTCTAGGTTTGTTTTTCTATGTATAGTTAATTGGGGTTGGACTCCCAATTGAAGGCAGGTGTGTTGAGTTGCCTTTGATTGGGAGTCCTATATAATAGGGTGTGTTTGTCTTTGTGTTTTGTGGGTAGTTGTATTTTGCACTGCGTTTATTTATGCCTGTAAAACTGTCACTAGTCTTATTTAGTTTTCTTGTTTTTCCGTGGTCAACGTCCTTTAATAAATATGTTGTTGAACACGCAACCCGCTGCGTATTGGTCTACTTTCTCCGACGATGATTTCGCTATATCGTCTGACGACGAAGAAATCCGTGACAGAGGTAGAACATACAAACAAAGGAAAAATCAGTAAGAGATATTACATACAGTACAACACACATACAAATGACATGCATACAAAATAAAATTGAAATACAGACATTTTTATATAGGTAACATTATAGTGACCAAATGATCTTGAATCATAAGGGACTCACACAGTGAAAAGCAGGAAGCCACTAAATGTACTTTTGCGTTGTGAATCGTCAAAGATGTGTGTGTTGGCCGCAAGACGCGTGTACACCTGATCTCCCCTGTTCAGCTGAAGGGTAGCTCCATTCACCACTGTGTCAGCAATGTCCGCTCTACTGGAATGATCCATAGCAGTGACCACTCTATGTCCATTTTTGAACAAGGCACACACTATTCTCCATTCACCCCCTGCATGGCTGTAGAAAGTGAAGTATACTCCTCTCACTGGTGCTGTGAATAATCCTGAATCAAGAGAGAGGGTGTATTACAACCAGAGCATGTACAGTAGATTACCGTACTTCAGATGCATCAACACAAACACACGCACGCACACACCCACCAACACATGCTCGCCACACATACGCACAAAAACATGTGCATGCATAGTATACATGCACACGTACACACACACACACACACGTACACACACACATACACATACACACACGTATGTTCACACACGTACACACACACACATTATTGCTCCTTCCTCGCAGCGGTCTAAGGCACTGCATCTCAGTGCTTGAGGCGTCACTACAGACACCCTGGTTCGAATCCAGGCTGTATCACAACTGGCCATGATTGGGAGTCCCATAGGGCGGCGCACAATTGTGCCAGCGTCATCCGGGCTTGCCCGGTGTAGGCCTTCATTGCAAATAAGAATTTGTTCTTAGCTGACTTGCCTAGTTACAGTTGAAGTCGGAAGTTTACATACACTTAGGTTGGAGTCATTAAAACACGTTTCTCAACCACTCCACACATTTCTTGTTAACAAACTGTAGTTTTGGCAAGTCGGTTCGGACATCTACTTTGTGGATGACACAAGTCATTCTTCCAGCAATTGTTTACAGACAGATTATTTCACTTATCATTCACTGTATCACAATTCCAGTGGGTCAGAAGTTTACATACACTAAGTTGACTGTGTCTTTAAACAGCTTGGAAAATTCCAGAAAATTATGTCATGGCTTTAGAAGCTTCTGATAGGCTAATTGAGATCATTTGTGTCAATTGGAGGTGTACCTGTGGATGTATTTCAAGGCCTACCTTCAAACTCAGTGCCTCTTTGCTTGACATCATGGGAAAATCAAAAGAAATCAGCCAAGACCTCAGAAAAAAATTGTAGACCTCCACAAGTCTGGTTCATCCTTGGGAGCAATTTCCAAATGCCTGAAGGTACCATGTTCATGTGTTCAAACAATAGTACGCAAGTATAAACACCATGGGACCACACAGCCGTCATACCGCTCAGGAAGGAGATGCGTTCTGCCTCCTAGAGATGAACGTATTTTGGTGCGAAAGTGCAAATCAATCCCAGAACAACAGCAAAGGACCTTGTGAAGATGCTGGCGGAAACAGGTACAAAAGTATCTATGTCGACATAACCTGAAAGGCTGCTCAGCAAGGAAGAAGCCACTGCTCCAAAACCGCCATAAAAAAAGCCAGACTACGGTTTGCAACTGCACATGGGGACAAAGATCATACTTTTGGAGAAATTTCCTCTGGTCTGATAAAACAAAGATGGAATTGTTTGGCCATAGTGACCATTGTTATGTTTGGAGGAAAAGGGGGGAGGCTTGCAAGCCGAAGAACACCATCCCAACCGTGAAGCACGGGGGTGGCAGCATCATGTTGTGGGGGTGCTTTGCTGCAGGAAGGACTGGTGCACTTTACAAAATAGATGGCATCATGAGGAAGGAAAATTATGTGGATATATTGAAGCAACAAAGTCAAGGTATTGGAGTGGCCATCACAAAGCCCTGACCACAATCCCATAGAAAATGTGTGGGCAGAACTGAAAAAGCATGTGCGAGCAAGGAGGTCTACAAACCTGACTCAGTTACACCAGCTCTGTCAGAGGAATGGGCCGAAATTCACCCAATTTATTGTGGGAAGCAAGAGGAAGGCTACCCGAAACGTTTGACCCAAGTTAAACAATTTTTAAGGCAATTATACCAAATACTAATTGAGTGTATGTAAACTTCTGACCCACTGGGAATGTGATGAAAGAAATAAAAGCTGAAATAAATCATTCTCTCTACTATTTTTCGGACATTTCACATTCTGAAAATAAAGTGGTGATCCTAACTGACAGGGAATTTTTACTAGGATTAAATGTCAGGAATTGTGAAAAACTGAGTTTAAATGTGCTTGGCTAAGGTGTATGTAAACTTCCGACTTCAACTGTAAATAAAGGTACAAAAATGTAAAAGAAATATCTTAAGTAACTCTTCCCACAATCAAAACAATGGTGCGATTTCTCTCCTGTGTGTGTTCGCTGGTGTATTTTAAGTTCTGATGAAGATTTGCAACGTTTCCCATGCATTACATCTAACAGGGCTGTATGCAATGCCATAATTTGAGATGACATCATTATAGACCAATGTGACATCAATACTGACAGGTCCAAAATGATTCAAACTTCCCAGTGAAGCGGAGAATGCCACTTTTGGTTGGCCTATAAAGAAGATAATGGTATTCTGTTTTTATTATATCAAGTTAAATTTCCAGTAACGTTTTGTCATGCTGTGAGAAATCAAGCCTCATGAAAGTCTCCTCTGTTACAAAAGAACAACCACAGTATAGAACATCACTGGTATGGTAAAATAGTGTACCTCTTCTCTGCATGCTCAGCCTCTGCAGCATGATGCTCTGTTTCTCCATTGTAGCTCTCAGCTCAGACACCAGGACTCTCTCCTCTTCTAAGAGACCCTCAGCAGCTGTCAGCCTGGCCTCCAGTGACACCTCCTCTACCCCCTTCCTCTCAGCCTGAATGGTATTCATCCTCATCCTCTGGCACCCACTCTCTCTCTCCCACCGTCTCTCCCTCTCTCTTACTCCACTCTGTTCTCTTTCACCATCGCTCCTTCTCTCTGACCCTCACCCCACTCCCTCTATCTGTCCTTTTCCTGTGAGGATCTGTTTCTCCATGACACCGTTAGTGAGACCCTGTTCTCCAAGCAGGCACCGAAACACTAGAGCCAGAGTTAGAGTTGCTCTCTCTATCATTCTTCTGTGCTGGAAGTTAAGTATTGCTTTTCTTCTGTAGGCTACAGTTAAGTCAGTCTTCTGTTTCTACTCCTCAGTCCCACTGCCTTTTATACATGTTGCACTAAAGCACATGTTAAATACTAGCAGCATGTACTGATTTGGTAATGTAAATGTTGTAAAACTGTTATACAACTAAGGTCAAAGTGTTTGTTTATGGGCATAGATCGGTCTTCATTTGCCCATAAACATACACTTTGACCTTAGTTTTATAACAGTTTCATAACATTTACATTACCTGCTGCTATTAACATGTGGTTTAGTAGAACATTTATAAATCTTAATTTGTTTTCAATAGTAAAACGTGTCTGATAAATACCTCTGTGCATCGTGGGTCGTTCTACCAATTCGGTGCCTTTTGAGATGTGTAAATTGGTGAAAAATATTTTGGATTTCACCTCTTTTTAACATTCTGTCCTAAAAAAAATCCCATCTCAAGAGGTTAAATAAAAAAAAACTATAGTAAGTGCCAATTAAGTTTTGTTTTATTACAGCCTTATTCTAAAATGGATTAAATAAAAAAAATCCTCATCAATCTACACACAATAACCCATTATGACAAAGTGAAAACAGGTTTTTAGAAATGTTTTCTAATTTATTAAACCTTCAAAACAGAAATACCTTATCTGTGTAGTGTAAGTAGTCAGACCCTTTGCTATGAGACTTGAAATTGAGCTCAGGTGCATCCTGTTTCCATTGATCATCCTTGAGATGTTTCTACAACTTGATTGGAGTCCACCCGTGGTAAATTCAATTGATTGGACATTATTTGGAAAGGCACACCTGTCTATATAAGGTCCCACAGTTGTCAGTGCATGTCAGAGCAAAAACCAAGCCATGAGGTCGAAGGAATTGTCTATAGAGCTCCGAGACAGGATTGTGTCGAGGCACAAATCTGTGGAAGGGTACCAAAACATTTCTGCAGCATTGAAGGTCCCCAAGAACACATTGGCCTCCATCATTCTTAAATGGAAGAAGTTTGGAACCACCAAGACTCTTCCTAGAGCTGGCCACCTGGCCAAACTGAGCAATCGGGGGAGAAGGGTCTTGATCAGGGAGGTGACCAAGAACCCGATGGTCACTCTGGCAGAGCTCCAGAGTTCCTCTGTGGAGATGGGAGAATCAGAATCAGGCCTTAATGGTAGAGTGGCCAGACAGAAGCCTATCCTCAGTGCAAGGCACATGACAGCTCGCATGGAATTTGCCAAAAGGCACCTAAAGGACTCTCGGACCATGAGAATGATTAAACCAAGATTGAACTCTTTTGCCAGAATGCCAAGTGTCACGTCTGGAGGAAACCTGGCACCATCCCTACAGTGAAGCATGGTGGTGGCAGCATCATGCTGTGGGGATGTTTTTCAGCGGCAGGGACTGGGAGACTAGTCAGGATCGAGAGAAAGATGAACGGAGCAAAGTACAGAGAGATCCTTGATGAAAACCTGCTCCAGAGCGCTCAGAACCTCAGACTGGGGCGAAGGTTCACCTTCCAACAGGACAACGACCCTATGTATGTACACAGCCAAGACAACACAGGAGTGGCTTCGGGACAAGTCTCTGAATGTCCTTGAGTGGCCCAGCCAGAGCCTGGACTTGAACCCGATCGAACATCTCTGGAGAGACCTGAAAATAGCTGTGCATCGACGCTCCCCATCCAACCTGATAGGCTTGAGAGGATCTGCAGAGAAGAATGGGAGGAACGGTGCTACGGCAAAGTACTATTTAAAGGATCTGAATACTTATGTAAATGTATATTTCCATTTTTTATTTTAAATACATTTGGAAACAATTCTAAAAACCTGTTTTTGCTTTGTCATTATGGGGTATTGTGTGTAGATTGATGAGGAAAAAACTATCTAATCCATTTTAGAATAAGGCTGTAACGTAAGAAAAGGTGGAATGCACTGTAAATCAGCCATAAATCCCCTTGTGACAGGCGAAATGGAAGCTGGGTGCAACAGGGTGGGGCAATTGAATGCAAACTTCACCCCGAAAATGTAACAATTCAAACATTCCTAGCCTGTCCATCTATGAGTAACAGGGCTGACGTGTTGTTCTCAACACACAATGATATTACTATTAGATGTTCTATGTTCTATACTTTCACCATATTAAAATGAGAGTTCAGTCCACGTACCAGGGTTGACCTTAAAATGAGAAACAGGTTGTTGTTTTTTACCTTACAATTAACCACTAAACACATAAAATAAATTATATCTTCAGAAATGACTTTGTGAAAACTTTTGGGGTTAAGTGAGTTAAACTCTTCCTGGAAGTCACAGTGTGTGCACGGAGGGACATGTCAAAATGCTGAATATTGGCACATTCGCAAGTCTTTATTCATATACAAAATCTGATGTATTTAATTCTCCATGTTGTCTATATTAAAGGGCACTTCATTAAATATAAAAGGCTTTTAAAATTCAATATTGGTGCCCAATTTCTACTTAAAATATCAAAGTGGACGGAAAAGGCACTAATTTCTTGGAATTACCCATCTATTAATAGATTTGCTGATGCGTTATAAACTAAGGTCAAAGTGTATGTTTATGGGCATAGGTCAGTCTTAATTTGTATACAATAAATGTTAATTTGTTTTCAATAGTAAAACGTGTCTGATAAATAACTCTGATTAACTGTGCATGTGACCATGTGGGTGTGTGTTTATGCGTCAGTGTTTGTGTAAGTGTGCACGTGAGCAGACATACATATACACACACACACACACACACACACACACACACACACACACACACACACACACACACACACACACACACACACACACACACACACACATCTCCAGTCATGTCTGATAAGAAGTTTTATGATTCCATGGTATTGGAAAACTTTTGCTTGTAATCACAGTAAGCTGTAGCTGCCATTCAAGCCATTAACACTGACCCTCCCACGACCTTGGATCTTACAGGTCACTAATATGTGAAATGTTATTTACCATTTCCCCATGTTACATTCATTGTGAAATGACAAGATTGACTTCTAACCAAAACAACTTTTAACAGTAGTTCATTTCTTTTCAATGGAATAATAACTGAGCAGGAGAGAACATGCCTATCTACCTAGCTTAGTCTGTCTGGTAAAAGTCAAGTTGACTGATCAGGAGGTTTGTGGTTCAGCATGGAGATAGGAGATTTGTACCATATTACAGAAACACTCATCATCAGCAGCTCCATTTTAGAACTGTTTAATGTGTGATGAAACAAATAGTAAATCACAGCTTTAATGTCATTCTGCAATCCAATGCATTGCTGTTTAAAACGACCACTTCAAATATAACTCATGCATCAATGGAATGAACTCTTAAAACAAATACTACATTTTATTTTCAACAAAAACAGATTGAAAGATGGTAGAGTTAATCAAAAGAAGACAAGGCAGGAACTAATTAATGCACACACACACACACACACACACACACACACACACACACACACACACACACACACACACACACACACACACACACACACACACAGACACACACACACACACACACACACACACACACACACACACACACACACACACACACACACACACACACACACACACACATCTCCAGTCATGTCTGATAAGAAGTTTTATGATTCCATGGTATTGGAAAACTTTTGCTTGTAATCACAGTAAGCTGTAGCTGCCATTCAAGCCATTAACACTGACCCTCCCACGACCTTGGATCTTACAGGTCACTAATATGTGAAATGTTATTTACCATTTCCCCATGTTACATTCATTGTGAAATGACAAGATTGACTTCTAACCAAAACAACTTTTAACAGTAGTTCATTTCTTTTCAATGGAATAATAACTGAGCAGGAGAGAACATGCCTATCTACCTAGCTTAGTCTGTCTGGTAAAAGTCAAGTTGACTGATCAGGAGGTTTGTGGTTCAGCATGGAGATAGGAGATTTGTACCATATTACAGAAACACTCATCATCAGCAGCTCCATTTTAGAACTGTTTAATGTGTGATGAAACAAATAGTAAATCACAGCTTTAATGTCATTCTGCAATCCAATGCATTGCTGTTTAAAACGACCACTTCAAATATAACTCATGCATCAATGGAATGAACTCTTAAAACAAATACTACATTTTATTTTCAACAAAAACAGATTGAAAGATGGTAGAGTTAATCAAAAGAAGACAAGGCAGGAACTAATTAATGCACACACACACACACACACACACACACACACACACACACACACACACACACACACACACACACACACACACACACACACACACACACACACACACACACCCTTTGCATATTTAGCCTTTTCTTCTACAATTAGGCAATTGACCTACACTACATTTGCTAGAGTGAAATAATTTGCATACAAAATTTGAGTGATGTCCCTCAACTATGTTGATCAGCAATGACTTTAAGACACTTTTACATTTTACTGTCAGTCAAAGAGACAAGTAAGTGGACATTATGACAGATCGATGTAAGAAAGCATAGTTGTCAGAGTTTTGTAAAGGAGAAAGAAACCAAAACACTATACTGTATCATGTGTCTATAATACAGCTGTTGCCAGTGGATCAATATAAATATTCACATTTCAATGTCTTTTAAATCCAGAGAGGATGATCTAGGCATAAAACAGATGGGTAGTGCCACATACAACAAGGCATTTGTTGGCATAATGTCTTTAAAATTGGATCCTCAACAGTAAAAGGTCCAATGCAGCCATTTTTATCTCAATATCAAAGAATTTGTAGGTAACAATTAAGTACCTTACTGTGATTGTTTTAGTTAAAATGGTCAAAAAGAAACAATTTCTCAAGCAAAAATTTTGCTAGGACTGTCTGGGAGTGGTCTGAGTGAGGAGGGGAAAACTGAAAATTAGCTGTTATTGGCAGAGGTTTGGAACTCTCTTTCTTATTGGTGTATTAACTAATTTAGTGTCTGGTGATGTCACCAGGCAGGCCAAATCTCCCCCCCACCCAAACAGGCAAACTAAAAACTAAAAGGGCATTATCATACTTTTCACAATTTCACTGTTTTATTCCAACCTCAGTGTGGAAATGTATCCAAAACACAGGAAAATCTAGTTTTTGACTGCACTGGGCATTTAAAATAACTCTGCATACATGTATAACTACATAATTTCATTACAAATAAGGGAAACGCCAATAACACCACATCATAAATTACTACAGTTCTCCAGAAAACGCTAATGTTATTTTCTGCAGAGCTAGATGAGTCTATCAAATTGATGCCTTCTCATTGGGTTAAAGGGGACAACTAGTGGATGGAGTCATGTTATTCATCAGAGTCATGTGGTTGGGCAGTCTCAGATTGGTTAGAATCATGTTGCTCCTCTTCTAGGGTGGCGACGGCATTAGTCTGACTGCTCACATCCAACTCTTTCAAAATGGCGTCCTCCTCCCCCTTCCCCTCTATTTCCCCTTCCCGCTCCATATCCTCCCCTCCTCCCCCCATTTGTCCAGCGAGATCTATGGTCCACTCCCCCCCTGTAGTTCTCTTAGGCTGGGTTGGGCCTGCTCCATTATAGAAGAGCTGGTCCTGGTCCGTGTGGTGTTGGTTGTGATTCTCTCTGTGGTTGTGGTCCTGGCTCGGATGTTGGTTGTGGTTTTGGTGGATCTCACTGTAGTGCTGTCTATGGTTCTGGTGAGTGTAGCTGTGGTGCTGGGTGTGGAAGAAGCTGAGGATGGTGTGTTTGGGCAGGCCCAGCTGGGCTGACAGGGTGTGGACAGCCTCCTCGTCTGGGTTCAGACCAACGTCCTGGATGAAGCTCTGCAGGATCCCCTGCGCTTCCCGGGACACCCGAAACCCCTCGCCATCACTCCCACCATCGCCCTCGCCGTTAGTCTGTCTGCCCCCCGCCCACCGTCCCTCTCCCCCTTTCTTGTCATTGTTACACACCCCCCTAACCCTGCCCTGGCCCCAACCCCTACAGCCCCTGCCAGTAATGTCCTCGTCCCTCCCATCACCCTGACTACTCCCCCACCAGGTCCTCAGTTGCCCCCTACCCCCCTCAGTTTCGGCCGGTGATGCTGTGGATGGTTGTCGTGGTGGCAGGCGAGGCTCCGCCTGGGGCTGCAAGGGCAGCTGGGACAGAGCGGTCAGTGTTCGTTGATGGTGTTGTTGTTGCAATGGGGAGTGGCGTTGGAGCTGGTGGAGACAGATGGATGTTAAGTTACAAACAAACCAATGGGAGCTGATGATATACACATTTGAGTGTGCATATATGCATGTACATTTACACTGTAGAATTGTGTTTGTGTTGTGTGCGTGTGTGTGCTTCCATGCGTGTACGTGTGTATGTAGGCTATCCAGAGTAGACTGACCAGTGTGTTGTTGTTGACTAGCTGTGTGAGTCTGTCTGTACAGTGTTGGTGCAGAGTGTTGCTCTCCTGTTCATAGATGGCGTCTCGTTCCATCTGGGCCAGACTCAGGAAGCGCCGGATCATACACAGGTTCTCCCACAGGGTTCGGTTCTCCGGGGACGGATCCTCCTTCCAGCGCAGCAGCTCACACAGCCAGCCCTGCAGAACAAACACACAGAACCCACATCAGAATCCGGTCAGAGAACCCATAGAATATAAATACAAACCTTCCCAGAACCCATTCAAGTAAGATACTAAAATATACTATCTTTTGTAGATATTGAAACACAGCTTCTGTTTTTATGACCAGAAAACAACATTGTTATTGATGTTTTATATAAAATAACTACAGTTCAAACTACTAGTCAACATCAAGCAGAACACTTCTCTCTCTCTCAGGAGCCAGAGGAGAGGAGGAGGCAGAGAGGGAGAGGAGGGGATAGCGAGGGAAAGGAGGGGCCAGCGAGGGAGAGGAGGAGGCAGCGAGGGAGAGGAGGGGATAGCGAGGGAAAGGAGGGGCCAGCGAGGGAGAGGAGGAGGCAGCGAGGGAGAGGAGGAGGCAGCGAGGGAGAGGAGGAGGCAGCGAGGGAGAGGAGGGGACAGCGAGGGAGAGGAGGGGATAGCGAGGGAGAGGAGGAGGCAGCGAGGGAGAGGAGGGGATAGTGAGGGAGAGGAGAGGCCAGCCAAGGAGAGGAGGGGATAGCGAGGGAGAGGAGGCAGCGCAGGAAAGCAGCGACAGTGCCAAGCTCTTGTCCTCTACACAATTACTGTGGCACACACACACCTGGCCGTAGCCCAGCAATACCACACAAAGCCATGCAGATGCAGTGAGAAGATACAACAAAGAGCTCCAATATGGTGCTGCCTGCCAAACAGCCCTACAATAACGTGAGCTCTAATATGGTGCTGCCTGCCAAACAGCCCTACAATAACGTGAGCTCCAACATGGTGCTGCCTGCCAAACAGCCCTACAATAACGTGAGCTCTAATATGGTGCTGCCTGCCAAACAGCCCTACAATAACGTGAGCTCTAATATGGCGCTGCCTGCCAAACAGCCCTACAATAACGTGTGCTCCAACATGGTGCTGCCTGCCAAACAGCCCTACAATAACGTGAGCTCCAACATGGTGCTGCCTGCCAAACAGCCCTACAATAACGTGAGCTCTAATATGGTGCTGCCTGCCAAACAGCCCTACAATAACGTGAGCTCCAACATGGCGCTGCCTGCCAAACAGCCCTACAATAACGTGAGCTCTAATATGGTGCTGCCTGCCAAACAGCCCTACAATAACGTGAGCTCCAACATGGCGCTGCCTGCCAAACAGCCCTACAATAACGTGAGCTCCAACATGGTGCTACCTGCCAAACAGCCCTACAATAACGTGAGCTCCAACATGGCGCTGCCTGCCAAACAGCCCTACAATAACGTGAGCTCTAATATGGCGCTGCCTGCCAAACAGCCCTACAATAACGTGTGCTCCAACATGGTGCTGCCTGCCAAACAGCCCTACAATAACATGAGCTCTAATATGGTGCTGCCTGCCAAACAGCCCTACAATAACGTGAGCTCCAACATGGTGCTGCCTGCCAAACAGCCCTACAATAACGTGAGCTCTAATATGGTGCTGCCTGCCAAACAGCCCTACAATAACATGAGCTCCAACATGGCGCTGCCTGCCAAACAGCCCTACAATAACATGAGCTCTAATATGGCGCTGCCTGCCAAACAGCCCTACAATAACGTGAGCTCTAATATGGTGCTGCCTGCCAAACAGCCCTACAATAACGTGAGCTCTAATATGGTGTTGCCTGCCAAACAGCCCTACAATAACGTGAGCTCTAATATGGTGTTGCCTGCCAAACAGGCAAGACGTGAAGCAAGAAAGAGAGTGAAAGAAAGGCAGAGAGAGAAAGACAGAAATCCCTCCATTCTACAGAGGGAAATTATCCCAAAACAAAAGGCAATAATAAGCTTATGGTTCTGCCTGGAAAACTAGCACAATGGAAGCACCAGTGTGTCTGTGTGTTGGCACGCATTTGGTGTGTGTTCAAGTGTGTGTGTGTGTGTTTGTGTATAAGTGTGTGCGCATGTGTGTGACATGTGCGTGTTAATGTGTGTGTGTAAACTGGTGATTTATAGAACAATAACGGTCTGATGCAGTGATCAGAGCTCTCCAGAGACTGCACATGCTAGTGGATCATTTGCTACACAACCGGTTACTGCCCAACGTGGCTCTGTGTAAAGATGTTTTCACAAATTCATACATCACATACCAAATCTCATATTATAGGGACTTGCGGAAATGTGTGTGTGTGTTACACACTTACTAATATCAATCTGTAATGAACGTTTTCTTCTGTTTCAGTCCAAGATTAGCATTGTTTCCATAGGCATCCCCCAGTCAGTGAGTACCATACTCTCTTTCCTGTGTGTGTGTGTGTGTGTGTGTGTGTGTGTGTGTGTGTGTGTGTGTGTGTGTGTGTGTGTGTGTGTGTGTGTGTGTGTGTGTGTGTGTGTGTGTGTGTGTGTGTGTGTGCTTGTGTGCTTGTGTGTGTTGTGTGTGCGTGTCTGTGTGTACCTGACTCTTGGATGCGGCCATCTTGGCAAACATGGCCTGAGAAACCTTGGCTCTCTTCATCTCCTGTTGGATCTCCTCATAGATGGAACTGTTGATGTTAAGAACACATCCCTCGTCCTTCACCCCTCTGTTTAGAACACATCCCTCGTTCTTCACCCCTCTGTCTAGAACACATCCCTCGTTCTTCACCCCTCTGTCTAGAACACACCCCTCGCTCTTCACCCCTCTGTTTAGAACACATCCCTCGCTCTTCACCCCTCTGTTTAGAACACATCCCTCGCTCTTCACCCCTCTGTCTAGAACACATCCCTCGCTCTTCACCCTTCTGTTTAGAACACATCCCTCGTTCTTCACCCCTCTGTTTACTACTGCTACTGGAGACAGCCTCACCTGCAGAGGGGAGAGAGGGGAGAGAGGGGAGAGAGGGGAGAGAGAGGGGAGAGAGGCGTTGATGTGGTTACTAAAACAGCTGTATCGTTTGATTAGTAAAGATATTTCTGTTCTGATTTCAGTTCGATTAGCAGAGATGTTGCCATTGTCACTTTGGCTATAAAGCATTTACAATTTGAGAGAGAGCTTACTTTAGGAAATACAATGGAAACCTGGGAGTGCCAATCTTCAGCCTTAACAAAGTTTCCCTCTTCCTTTCTGGTCTGAAACATCAGAGGAATACATCTTAGACTATCATGAACAAGATATAACTTCAACCCACACACACATGCACACACACACACACACACACACACACACACACACACACACACACACACACACACACACACACACACACACACACACACACACACACTCCATCTCGCTCTGTCTGTCTGTCTGACCTGTGTGTGGCATGGTGGGGTAGTGTTGTTGGATGAATGGTTGATAATGGTCGACGTGGTCAGACTCCTCTCTCTCTCCTCCTGGTAGATACGGTCGCGGTCACCTTCCGGTATCTGTAGGAAACTCTGCATGGACCGCAGGTTGACCAGGAGAGACTGAGACGCGCTCTTAGGATCCTCCTCCTTACGCAGGATCTCAGACAACAAGCCCTGGCACACAGGATAGAAAGACACATGAAGACAAGATACACACCATAGAAATAGAATCACTACGTCATGAAAACAGCTGCTACACTGGACATGCAACGTTTGTCGGCATGAGCAGAGCAGGAATTTGCGTGACGACTCAAACTGAATTGTTCCACAGCTCTGTCGTTCGCTACATACTTCAGTTTGAGACTGCCATCATTGAAGTCATTTGTGGTGACGACGGGCACTGTACAAACCAAAGCCATCAGCGATTGGTTCAATCAGAGTATGAAAGCCAATGACAAATTTTCTCCATGCCGCTTTGCCCACGTGTGTTCTGGCTCTGGCCCAACCCACCAGTTTCTGTGACCAATCAGGCGTTCTAGGATGGATTTCCATTCTAGAAATCGTTGGGAGGTACTCAGATCCAAACTCATTGTGGAGAATAAACTAATGTCCATGGGCGTGTTGTAGAGTTTGGCCGGAGCAAGGAGTTTGTGTAGCCAGGCAAAGCATGAATGACTTTATCAACCAGGGTGGGGGCTCCTGGGCAAGAGAAAGATGAAGACCCCTGATTTAAATGAATGAGAGTGTGTCACACTTGGCAAGTTACGCTTCCAGGGTAGCAGCCCTGTAATGTTGACCAGGCCAAGAGAAACTTATAGACAATGTTTGATAAAGATAAATTATTAACACCATCAAACAAAACCCTAATGGAAAGTTTTGTGCAGGTTAGCGTTTTGGTCATGAATGTTGTTCTGGAGGCAGCTCTGTAGAGTGGTCAATAGCTGGCACAGCCACAATGTCATAAAGTCTGATTTTAAACCTAACCCTAACCTTAACTCTAACCTTAACCACACTGCTAACCCTAATGTCTAACTCTAACATTAAAAAAGCGAAAAAATGTCAACCTGCAAGTTTCATACTAAAACTGGCTGAAGGCCATTAGTCTAGACTAGGATAACCTCTGAACATAGAGACTCACACCCACCCAGAAAGCACACGTCCTCACAGGTAGTTTTTCCCTTCACAGTGCTAGAGTAAACATAGCAGATACCAACTCCAGACACCTTCTAAAACACTGCTATTAAACAGATTCGTCCCTTATTAAGTTATTATCTGTCAGCTCCTGCTCGTACAGCAGTCACTCACTCTTCCATACAATGGGGCTCTAATAGGGGGTTGCTCTATCCTCCCTCCCGCCCAAAATATATGTCATTTTCTTAGGACTATACCCCTCTAATGTAGACCCCCCTCACTCCTCACACACACACACACACACACACACTAGCTATTAAGCCTTCACACTCCAATAGGGTCTTTACACTCCAAGCCAAGCCCCGTCCACTCTACTCCTTGGCACCTTGCCCAGGTGAGACATTCCTTCCTCTGCCCCACTCCCTTCTACCTGTTCACAGACCCCAGTTGTCACAGCGACAGAGAAATACAGGGCAGGTGGCTATAATGGCGGTCTGTGATCATTATAATGACACCCATGATGATGCTGGTGATAATGACGGTAATAGTAACAGTGGGCTAGGTCTCTCTAGAAGCCATTAATGTGAGTGCCTTCTAACAGCAGGAGCAGACAGGATAGACAGAGGGAGGGAGGGAGGGAGGGAGGTATGAAATAGGGAAAGGAGAAAGATTTAAATGAAATGAGAAAAACAAGGGATAGACCTGTCACATGGAGATGTCATGAAGTTGGATACAGAGGAAGGGTGGAAATACATATAGGAAATATAAAAAGAAAGGAAGCTAGTAAGTGATGGACAGAGAAAAGAAGATATAGAGAGATGGACAGAGAGTGATAGAGAGATGAGAGAGAGAAAGCATAATGGAGGGATGGAGACAAACAGAGGGAGAGGGAGAGACTGTGGAACTGTGATTAGAGAGGGAGAGGTAGAGACTCTGGGGAAGTGTGATTAGAGATGGAGAGGTAGAGAATCTGGGGAAGTGTGATTAGAGATGGAGAGGTAGGGACTCTGGGGAAGTGTGATTAGAGATGGAGAGGTAGAGAATCTAGGGAAGTGTGATTAGAGATGTAAAGACTTTCTGGGGAAGTGTGATTAGAGAGGGAAAGGTAGGGACTCTGGGGAAGTGTGATTAGAGATGGAGAGGTAGAGAATCTTGGGAAGTTTGATTAGAGAGGTAAAGACTCTCTGGGGAAGTGTGATTAGAGAGGGAGAGGTAGGGACTCTGGGGAAGTGTGATTAGAGATGGAGAGGTAGAGAATCTCGGGAAGTGTGAGTAGAGAGGTAAAGACTCTCTGGGGAAGTGTGATTAGAGAGGGAGAGGTAGGGACTCTCTGGGGAATCGTGATTAGAGAGGGAGAGGTAAAGACTCTGGGGAGGTGTGATTAGAGAGGGAGGGGTAAAGACTCTGGGGAGGTATGATTAGAGAGGGAGAGGTAGAGACTCTGTGGAAGTGTGATTAGAGAGGTAGAGGTAGAGACTCTCTGGGGAAGTGTGATTAGAGAGGTAGAGGTAGAGACTCTGGGTAAGTGTGATTAGAGAGGGAGAGGTAGAGACTCTCTGGGGAAGTGTGATTAGAGAGGGAGAGTAGAGACTCTCTGGGGAAGTGTGATTAGAGAGGTAGAGGTAGAGACTCTGGGGAAGTGTGATTAGAGAGGTAGAGGTAGAGACTCTGGGGAAGTGTGATTAGAGAGGTAGAGGTAGAGACTCTGGGGAAGTGTGATTAGAGGTAGAGACTCTGGGGAAGTGTGATTAGAGAGGTAGAGGTAGAGACTCTCTGAGGGAAGTGATTAGAGAGGGAGAGGTAGGGACTCTCTGGGGAAGTGTGATTTTAGAGGTACAGACTTTCTGGGGAAGTGTGATTAGAGAGGGAGAGGTAGAGACTCTCTGGGGAAGTGTGATTAGAGAGGGAGAGGTAGAGACTCTCTGGGGAAGTGTGATTAGAGAGGGAGAGGTAGAGACTCTCTGGGGAAGTGTGATTAGATAGGGAGAGGTAGGGACTCTCTGAGGGAGCGTGACTAGCTGGCCCAGCAGCTGCTTCACCGCTGGCATGTGTTCCTACTGCAGAGAAGAGCTGGCACACACACGCACACACACACAGACAGAGCACACACACATTCACCAGCACACGTATTCCACACACACACACACACACACACACACACACACACACACACACACACACACACACACACACACACACACACACACACACACACACACACACACACACACACACACACACACACACACACAGAACAGACAATGCGGCAAAGGCCATGCCAAGAGCTAATCACCATGCACAAGCGCACACACTCAATCCGATAACACCAGCACACAGTTTACACACATCATAACACTCTGTCCTCCACCAACCCCACCCCCTAATTAATCCCTAACCCTTAGTTTACAGCACAGTCCCATACATACAGTACCCCTATCTCCCTGTCTGTCTCCTACCTGGGTCCTGTTGAAGGCCACACGGGCGAATACAGCCTGGGAGATGCCTGCTCTCTTCAGCTCCTCTCTCACCCACTGGTAGATCTCACATGAGATGTCTGATGGTCCACACACCTGGCTCTGGGACCCAGACCCGGGTCTTGGTGGTCCAGCCTGGGGCTGGGGGTCGAGGCCCTTGGCTAGGGCCAGGGAGGGGGGAGGCCTCACAACAGGGGGGTGGTTGAGGAACTGGTGGGGGGAGGTGGAGACAGATACAGACAGGCTTTGCTGGGCTAGCATATGGCTGACTGCATACTGCTGGTTGAGGAACTGGGCCATGACTATCTGTTGGGGGCTGACTAGCTGGGGGCTGAGGGGGGCGGTCACCAGCCCCGGGGGGCAGAGACTTGGGGCCAGACAACTACGCCCAGAAATGTGGGTGGCACCCCCGTGAGGTAAGGGGAGGGGCGAGGAGCAGACCTGCTCGGCTGTCCTGCCTGGGAATGGTTGTTTGGTTGATGGGTGGGTGGAGCTCGGTTGGGATTGGTCAGAGAAGCTGTCAATCTCTGAAGTGAGGAAGAGAATAGTGGAGAGAGGGATGAAGGAAGAGAGATGGAAATGAGAGGGGGAGTAAATATCAATAGTCAAAGCTGCTATTTGCTAACAATAGCATTGAGGATCAATATAAGTGAACTACCCCTTTAAGCCCCCCTGTAGTCTTACCCATGATGCCTTTGGTATTCATGAAGTCCTTATACCAACGGCCAAACTCGTGGCACTTGGAGGCCGATACATTTGCATAGTAGGTGCTGTTAACAATGGAGGAGATCATACTCTGAGAGAGAGGGACAAAAGACACAAAGAAAATAGAAGATGGAGTCGTAACAGTGGCAGGGAAAAGCATTATGAATACTAAACCACAGCAGATCAATGCAACATATAGAACTATTAAATATAATGCATGTTATATACTGTACATACGCTAGCCTGAGGCCCAGTCTAATAAATAGAATGCATGTTATATACTGTACATACGCTAGCCTGAGGCCCAGTCTATTAAATATAATGCATGTTATATACTGTACCTACGCTAGCCTGAGGCCCAGTCTATTAAATATAATGCATGTTATATACTGTACATACGCTAGCCTGAGGCCCAGTCTATTAAATATAATGCATGTTATATACTGTACATACGCTAGCCTGAGGCCCAGTCTATTAAATATAATGCATGTTATATACTGTACCTACGCTAGCCTGAGGCCCAGTCTATTAAATATAATGCATGTTATATACTGTACATACGCTAGCCTGAGGCCCAGGCTATTAAATATAATGCATGTTATATACTGTACATACGCTAGCCTGAGGCCCAGTCTATTAAATATAATGCATGTTATATACTGTACATACGCTAGCCTGAGGCCCAGTCTATTAAATATAATGCATGTTATATACTGTACATACGCTAGCCTGAGGCCCAGGCTATTTTCCTCTTGGCAACAGAGCTCGAGAACTGGGCAAGAATTGCATTTGAAGTCAGAAATAACTTATTATACAACAGTTTCAATAAAAGCGACAAACAAGTAACGAATCACATTTTAAATAATTGCTCTGTCTCTCATTTTGTCTCAGTTTTAACAGACTCCATTTCTCTCCCTGGGTGTGTGTGTCTCAGCTGAACATAGAATGTTTGATGATAACGGACTCAGAACAGGGTTATTAAAACACACCCCCAGGTAAACTCTTTAATAAAGACAGATGAGTTTGTGTGTGTGTGTGTGTGTGTGTGTGTTTGAGTGTGTGTGTATGCTACCTCATCTAGGTGTCATCTGTCATTTAAGAAATGGATGCTGAAGTTAATCCCTCAAGACAATCCTGTGTCATCTTAACATCTGATTACACCTTTAATCACTTCATATTTATTCTAATCTGCTCCAATAACTGAGAGAGGGAGAGAGGGAGAGAGAGAGGAGGGAGAGAGGAGAGAGAGAGAGAGAGAGAGAGAGAGAGAGAGAGAGAGAGAGAGAGAGAGAGAGAGAGAGAGAGAGAGAGAGAGAGAGAGAGAGAGAGAGAGAGAGAGAGAGAGAGAGAGAGGGAGGGAGAGAGAGGGAGAGAGAGAGAGGGAGAGGGAGAGAGAGAAACTTTTCTTTATTATCTATTTCACTTCCTTTGGCAATGTAAACATATGTCTCCCATGCCAATAAAGCCCATTGAATTAAGAGGGGGGGGGGGCAGAGTCAGAGAGAGAGAAAGAGAGAGGGAGACAATGTCTGTTTATTAGACTGAGGCTGTAGTTGTTGCTCTCAGGGTGAGTAACAGACAGACTATTTTGATTGTTATAAATATTCACAAGACACATCCATCTGTTCTCCAACATTAGGTGCCTCTACGTGTGTGTGTGTGTGTGTGTGTGTGTGTGTGTGTGTGTGTGTGTGTGTGTGTGTGTGTGTGTGTGTGGAAAGAAATTCAGCGTGTGAGTGAGATGCTGTGTATGTGTGGCCAACTGGGTTCAAACTTGGGTCACCTGCCTGCGTGATACAAGACTGTTTTAGCCCACTGAGCTAAAGGCTGGGCATGCAACAAGTAGGAGAAACACACACAGAAAGAAATAAAGAGAAAGACAGAGATTGACTAGGAAGAGACAGACAGTAGCAGAAGGGTACAGTGGTATAGTATGTGCCAGCAGAGCTGTAGGTAACGGGATGCAGCATGGCTCTAGCCCCCTTTTTTTCAATTTTCGCCTAAAATGACATATCCAAATCTAACTGCCTGTAGCTCAGGCCCTGAAGCAAGGATATGCATATTCTTGATACCATTTGAAAGGAAACACTTTGACGTTTTTGGAAATGTGAATTGAATGTAGGATAATATAACACAATAGATCTGGTAGAAGAAAATACAAAGAAAAAATCTTCTACCACCATCTTTGAAATGGTGTCCTATAGGATATACTACACTCCTAATGATATAGTGAAGTCTGGTTCCATTCTAGGATCTCTGAGGAATAAATACGAACGTAATTTGACTGGTTGAAACAACATTAGGGTTAGATTTTCACAGATTCCTTTCTTTGCAAATTGAACGAGAGTAAATACAAAATCGATCATGCATGCTATATGGACCTTTTTAGGGTATGAAAAAGGATATTCTCTAACAAAACGACACTTCATGTTATCTCTGGGACCCTTGGGATGATAAATCAGAGCAAGATTTCAGAATGTAAGTACACATTTCACCTTCAGAGGTGAATTTATCAAAGCTATCGCGGTGAAAAAAGTGTTTTGTTGTTAGGAGCTCTCCTCAAACAATAGCATGGCACTTTTTCGCAGTAATAGCTACTGTAAATTGGACAGTGCAGTTATATTAACAAGAATTTAAGCTTTCAGCTGACATAAGACACTTATATGTACCGACATTCGTTGTTTCTCTAAAATCTGCGATCGTGACACACGGCGCTGCATGACTTACAACTGCCCCATTGATGGGACGCTTATCCCTATTAAAAGATAAACATCCCTTATATCTCTCTCTGCCCGCAGACCTTATTTGTCTCAGCAATCCGTGCATGTGTTTATGCCTGTTTGTGTGTGTGTGTGTGTGTGTGTGTTCGTGATTGTACGTGTTTGTGCGTGCGTGAGTGTGTGTGTGTGTGTACGTGTTTATGCCTATGTGTGTGTGTGTTTGTTTGTGTGTGTATGTATGTGTTTATGCCTTTGTGTGTGTGTGTACGTGTTTGTGCCTATGTGAGTGTGTGTGCGTGTACATGTTAATGCCTGTGTGTGTGTTGGACAAAATTAAGTATTTTTTTGTTTTGATTGGGGACAGTAACATTAGTAATCTCTAAAAATATCCTTTAAGGAAATTTTTGTTATATATTTTTCATTTCTTATTTTTATGTTTAGGTCACGTAATATAATGTAAAATATGCATTAAGGTGTCTGTAATAGAATACATTTGTAAAAAATTTATGTATACATTAATAAATATATTTCTGTAGCTTCCAAAATATTTTTTACAACGGTGGAGGAGTGCCAAGATGGCTAAGCTGTGGCTTCAACACAGCGCCTCCTATCAGTCATCTAGTGTATATATAAATCATTGGTTGTACCTGGGACAGAGGGCACTCTTTGGCCAGTGAGCTCTGGTTCATGTCTCTCAATAGCTCCTTCAGGGCGTTTCTCACTGTGGAGTGACTCCACTGTTCTGAAGGGAGGTCCTCCAACATGGGACAACTAGAGAGAGAGAGAGAGAGAGAGAGAGAGAGAGAGAGAGAGAGGAGAGGAGAGAGAGAGAGAGAGAGAGAGAGAGAGAGAGAGAGAGAGAGAGAGAGAGAGAGAGAGAGAGAGGTGGATGAAGAGAGATGGAGGTGGGTGGAAGAGAAGTAGATTGACAAATGAATAAAAAAGCTGTCTGAAATTGTGGGGGCCCTCGGCTTTTAGATTTAGACTGGCTGACTGCGTGTTTCTGTGGGTGTGTTCCTATGTGTGTGTGCGTGTGTGTGTGTGCCTGCCGGCCTGCCTCACCTGGTGGTAGTTATTAGTTAATTACTTCACACAACACATCTGCTGTGTTTTCAGAATGGTGAATTATTATTATATCATGAACCACGAATGCAGCCAAGCAGATTTTCACACCAACCATTTCCTGCCACTACACACCCCCACTGAAAGCAGGTTGATAGATGTAGCATCAGAAGCTGTGTCCTGGTCTACCTAATCGCGGCAACCCAGAAACAAAAATCTAATGTAAACTACTGGATTAGGTTCTGGGGGTGGAGGTATGACATGCGGATCTACTGCAGGTGCCAAAACCTCTTTGGTAGCTCCACCCCCCCCTCTCTCCACATGTCTCCTGGAAGTCTATGGGTCACATGTGCCCTCCTCTTCAGAAATTCAAAAAATGCAGCGCCTTGCGAAATTGTGATTCATCCAAATAACCAGTGACACAAAACCAGCGCACCGGAACAATGTTCCTCGTTAGTTGTCCCATCTCATAGTCTGTAGACAGACGTTTGGATACCATTTATGTTACGTATGTCTGTCCACAAGAGATGATGGTGTACCTGGTGAGCTGAATCTTGAGGGTGGTCACATGGTAGAGGTCCTGCAGCATGTCAGCCACAGTGGCATCAGGAGCATCAGTCACACAGGACAGAGGGACAGGGTTCCACCTACCCACCTGGATGGAACCTACACACACACACATACACACACACAGGCTCGCGCGCACACACACACACGCACGCACACACACACACACACACACACACACACACGCGCACACACACACATGCACGCGCACACACAAACACACACACACACGCACGCACACACACACACACACGCGCGCACACGCACGCGCACACACACACGCACGCACACGCACGCACACACACGCAAACACTGTGTTACAAACACTGACACTGGAGGAAGAGAAGGTGTGTGTGTGTGTGTGTGTGTGTGTGTGTGTGTGTGTGTGTGTGTGTGTGTGTGTGTGTGTGTGTGTGTGTGTGTGTGTGTGTGTGTGTGTGTGTGTGTGTGTGTGACCATGATTTATGTCTGTGTGTGAGTGTGTGTGTTGGTGAGCATGTGTGTGTACCTTTCGCCTGTGCTGCTGAGCTGTGAGAGTAGCCCAGGGCCAGTAAAGCCATCTCTATCAGCTGGTTAAACAGCAGGTCTCTCCTGACCAGTACAAACTCTGCATGCTCCTCTCTACTCTCAGCCTCCACTGCCAGGACCGGGCTCTCTCTGTGCTCCACCAAACACATCACAGGCAGCAGGCTTCCTGGGATGACGGATACACATCACAGCCAATCATTTCACAGCATCCAGATAGAAGCAGAGGGCATTGGAAATGAAAAGCTAAAGCATCATGCAAATTCCCCGGAATTCTTGAAATTTTCCAAAATTCTAGTAGTTTACTGGTACATTTGGAATTTTACCTGGAAAATTCCTCGTTTTACAACCCTACTATTCACCCATCTCACCGCTCTATTCACCCATCTCACCACTCTATTCACCCATTCCTCCCTCTATTCACCCATCTCACCCCTCTATTCACCCATTCCCTCCTCTGTTCACCCATTCCTCCCTCTATTCACCCATTCCTCCCTCTATTCACCCATCTCACCCCTCTATTCACCCATCTCACCCCTCTATTCACCCATCTCACCCCTCTATTCACCCACCTCCCCCCCTCTATTTACCCACCTCACCCCTATATTCACCCATCTCACCGCTCTATTCACCCATCTCCCCCCTCTATTTACCCACCTCACCCCTATATTCACCCATCTCACTGCTCTATTCACCCATCTCACCCCTCTATTCACCCATTCCTCCCTCTATTCACCCATCTCACCCCTCTATTCACCATCTCACCACTCTATTCACCCATTCCTCCCTCTATTCACCCATCTCACCACTCTATTCACCCTTTCCTCCCTCTATTCACCCATTCCTCCCTCTATTCACCCATTCCTCCCTCTATTCACCCATCTCACCACTCTATTCACCCATTCCTCCCTCTATTCACCCATCTCACCACTCTGTTCACCCATCTCACCGCTCTATTCACCCATCTCAACCCTTTATTCACCCATCTCACCCCTCTATTCACCCATTCCTCCCTCTATTCACCCATCTCACCCCTCTATTCACCCATTCCTCCCTTTATTCTCCCATCTCACCCCTCTACTCACCCATTCCTCCCTCTAGTCACCCATTCCTCCCTCTATTCACCCATCTCACCCCTCTATTCACCATCTCACCCCTCTATTCACCCATTCCTCCCTTTATTCTCCCATCTCACCCCTCTACTCACCCATTCCTCCCTCTATTCACCCATCTCACTCCCTCTATTCACCCATCTCCTCCCTCTATTCTCCCATCTCACCCCTCTACTCACCCATTCCTCCCTCTATTCACCCATTCCTCCCTCTATTCACCCATCTCACCCCTCTATTCACCATCTCACCACTCTATTCACCCATTCCTCCCTCTATTCACCCATCTCACCACTCTATTCACCCTTTCCTCCCTCTATTCACCCATTCCTCCCTCTATTCACCCATTCCTCCCTCTATTCACCCATCTCACCACTCTATTCACCCATTCCTCCCTCTATTCACCCATCTCACCACTCTGTTTCACCCATCTCACCGCTCTATTCACCCATCTCACCTTTTCATTCACCCATCTCACCCCTCTATTCACCCATTCCTCCCTCTATTCACCCATCTCACCCCTCTATTCACCCATTCCTCCCTCTATTCACCCATCTCACCCCTTTATTCACCCATCTCACCGCTCTATTCACCCATCTCACCTTTTTATTCACCCATCTCACCCCTCTATTCACCCATTCCTCCCTCTATTCACCCATCACACCACTCTATTCACCCTTTCCTCCCTCTATTCACCCATTCCTCCCTCTATTCACCCATTCCTCCCTCTATTCACCCATCTCACCACTCTATTCACCCATTCCTCCCTCTATTCACCCATCTCACCACTCTGTTCACCCATCTCACCGCTCTATTCACCCATCTCAACCCTTTATTCACCCATCTCACCCCTCTATTCACCCATTCCTCCCTCTATTCACCCATCTCACCCCTCTATTCACCCATTCCTCCCTCTATTCACCCATCTCACCCCTTTATTCACCCATCTCACCCCTCTATTCACCCATTCCTCCCTTTATTCTCCCATCTCACCCCTCTACTCACCCATTCCTCCCTCTATTCACCCATTCCTCCCTCTATTCACCCATCTCACCCCTCTTTTCACCCATTCCCCCCTCTATTCACCCATTCCTCCCTCTATTCACCCATTCCTCCCTCTATTCACCCATTCCTCCCTCTATTCACCCATCTCACCCCTCTATTCACCATCTCACCACTCTATTCACCCATTCCTCCCTCTATTCACCCATCTCACCACTCTATTCACCCTTTCCTCCCTCTATTCACCCATTCCTCCCTCTATTCACCCATTCCTCCCTCTATTCACCCATCTCACCACTATATTCACCCATTCCTCCCTCTATTCACCCATCTCACCACTCACTTTCACCCATCTCACCGCTCTATTCACCCATCTCACCTTTTTATTCACCCATCTCACCCCTCTATTCACCCATTCCTCCCTTTATTCTCCCATCTCACCCCTCTACTCACCCATTCCTCCCTCTATTCACCCATTCCTCCCTCTATTCACCCATCTCACCCCTCTATTCACCCATTCCCCCCTCTATTCACCCATTCCTCCCTCTATTCACCCATTCCTCCCTCTATTCACCCATTCCTCCCTCTATTCACCCATCTCACCCCTCTCTTCACCCATTCCTCCCTCTATTCACCCATCTAACCCCTCTATTTACGCACCTCACCCCATATTCACCCATCTCACTGCTCTATTCACCCATCTCACCCCTCTATTCACCATCTCACCACTCTATTCACCCATTCCTCCCTTTATTCACCCATCTCACCACTCTATTCACCCTTTCCTCCCTCTATTCACTCATTCCTCCCTCTATTCACCCATCTCACCACTCTATTCACCCATTCCTCCCTCTATTCACCCATCTCACCACTCTGTTCACCCATCTCACCGCTCTATTCACCCATCTCACCCCTTTATTCACCCATCTCACCCCTCTATTCACCCATTCCTCCCTCTATTCACCCATCTCACCACTCTATTCACCCATTCCTCCCTCTATTCACCCATCTCACCACTCTGTTCACCCATCTCACCGCTCTATTCACCCATCTCACCCCTTTATTCACCCATCTCACCCCTCTATTCACCATCTCACCACTCTATTCACCCATTCCTCCCTTTATTCACCCATCTCACCACTCTATTCACCCTTTCCTCCCTCTATTCACTCATTCCTCCCTCTATTCACCCATCTCACCACTCTATTCACCCATTCCTCCCTCTATTCACCCATCTCACCACTCTGTTCACCCATCTCACCGCTCTATTCACCCATCTCACCCCTTTATTCACCCATCTCACCCCTCTATTCACCCATTCCTCCCTCTATTCACCCATCTCACCACTCTGTTCACCCATCTCACCGCTCTATTCACCCATCTCACCCCTCTATTCACCCATTCCTCCCTCTATTCACCCATCTCACCACTCTATTCACCCATTCCTCCCTCTATTCACCCATCTCAACCCTCTATTCACCCATTCCTCCCTCTATTCACCCATTCCTCCCTCTATTCACCCATCTCACCCCTCTATTCACCCATCTCACCACTCTATTCACCCATTCCTCCCTATATCTACCCATCTCACCCCTCTATTCACCCATCTCACCACTCTATTCACCCATTCCTCCCTCTATTCACCCATCTCACCACTCTGTTCACCCATCTCACTGCTTTATTCACCCATCTCACCCATTTATTCACCCATCTCACCCCTCTATTCACCCATTCCTCCCTTTATTCACCCATTCCTCCCTCTATTCACCCATTCCTCCCTCTATTCACCCATCTCACTCCTATATTCACCCATCTCACTGCTCTATTCACCCATCTCACCCCTCTATTCACCCATTCCTCCCTCTATTCACCCATCTCACACCTCTATTTACCCACCTCACCCCTCTATTCACCCATCTCACTCCTATATTCACCCATCTCACTGCTCTATTCACCCATCTCACCCCTCTATTCACCCATTCCTCCCTCTATTTCACCCATCTCACCACTCTATTCACCCATTCCACCCTCTATTCACCCATTCCTCCCTCCTATTCACCCATCTCACCCACTCTATTCACCCATTCCTCCCTCTATATTCACCCAATCTCACCACCTCTGTTCACCCATTCTCACCCCTTTATTCACCCATCTCACCCCTCTATTCCCCTTATTCACCCCATTTCCTCCCTCTATTTACCCATCTCACCCCTCTATTCACCCCATTCCTCTCTCTATTCACCCATTCCTCCCTCTATTCACCCATCTCACCCCCTCTATTCATCCATTCCCTCCCTCTCGCGCCCCCACTCTTCTTTTTCAGTCTTACCTCTATTATGCCAGTTCTTGGGTTGTGGGTGCGGGTGTGGTTGAGTTTGGGGGCTGAAGTGTTCTGACCCCTGGGCTCCCCCTGTCTCGTCCTGCCTGCCCTGGTGTGGACCTGAGGGGCCCCCACCACCGTTCAACACTCCAGGGCGGACCAGTTTGGCAGGAGGGGGGCCAGTTGGTCCCCATTACCAGGAGTGTTACAACCCCTCTGACACATGGCCTCCATCACACTGCTGGGGGTCCATCACATGTGGGAACTGAGTGATCCCCACACTAATGATGCAGCTCACAAAACACCGAGAGAGAGAGAGAGAGAGAGAGAGAGAGAGAGAGAGAGGGAGAGAGAGAGAGAGAGAGAGAGAGAGAGAGAGAGAGAGAGAGAGAGAGGGAGAGAGAGAGAGGGAGAGAGAGAGAGAGAGAGAGGAGAGAGAGGAGAGAGAGAGATGAGAGAGAGAGAGAGAGAGAGAGAGAGAGAGAGAGGAGAGAGAGAGAGAGAGAGAGAGAGAGAGGCCATATTCATTAGCTTTTGTTGTGGAATTGTTAGATATTACTTGTTAGATACTGCTGCTCTGTCAGATCTAGAAGCATAAGCATTTCGCTACACTCGCAATAACATCTGCTAACCATGTGTATGTGACCATTAAAATGTGATTTGATTTGAAAGAGAGTATTTGAGTTCATTAGGGACCTTGGACAGTGTCTATATGAAAACGATTGATGCTGCGCGCCTTGACGCACTATCCATTCCACAAAAGACGCGCGCTACAAATCGTCCCGTCACTGACTGGGGAAAGTTTTAGAGGCAAACGTTGTGTCAGTTGTCATATTTGCACGTCGTCCATAATTGACGAATAGTGAATATCAACACAAATAAACTCCACAATCTCCATCGTATTTATCTCAGGCAGCCTACTGGTATATCCATAAAAACATGTACATTTTCAATCGAAGTAAATCAGACAGACCTGACATCCGCTGGCTGCTGGTTCCTGTTGAGATTCCGAGATGCCGTAGGTAGTACAAGAATAGAGTTCCTCGTCTTGTTTTCTGTCCACGCTGTCTCAGTGAGTCATCACCTCATCTCTCTCTTTTACACTATTCGTCGGTCTATTGTGTCTATCTCATATCAGCTGCGTAGCAACATACCCCGTCGTTGCTTGCTGGCTGCGCGCTTTCGGACCTTTTCAACCAGCAACGGAATAAAACGAGTCTATCGGTGGTCTAACCGGAATATCAGTCAAAGCAATGCACGGTGACAGAGACTGTTCACGGAATTAGGCTACAGACCAGCTGGTATGCTACAAGGATTCCGTTGAGAAACTGGTGAAGCGACCAATACACGGTGAGTTCAGTTGTAAGCTAGTCAATGCAGTCATCAGCCAGTTTCAACGGTGTGAAACTGCTCGCTCTTCTGCAGTCGGCTATTGGCAGACAAACACACGCACACTCTCATCTCTCTCTCTCTCACACACACTGCATGGATCCAACGGCCACCTACCTACAGGGCAAACACTGGTTGAACCAACGTGGAATAGACGTTGAATTGACGTCTGTGCCCAGTGGGTAGTTTCTCTGGGCAACATTATGCTAATACTACACATTTGTAATTTACTAATACTAATATGGAAACCAAATGTAGCCTGACTGTGAGAATGTGGAGTGTATCCATTATTATTATGACAAGTAAATGTGAGAACCCGGATGAGACCTGAATGTGACCGCTCTTCCAGAGTTGGTTGTTACCAGAGGCACACTGCATGATTTGATGGATATTTATCTGCCCCCCCCCCCCCCACCCCCGCCTATATAATTGTTGATTTCCTTTTAACCTTCTTCAATTTCAAATCGCGATGAAACACACGCGCGCGCGAGCATGTAGCCCATGAACAGAGGCAGTGGTATTAACATACAGTTGGTATAATAATGAATTCACCACTACGCTCCGGTAGGTATTAAATGTGACAATTGCGCATAAATGTATTTATTATTTTCTGACGTGCCGCTGTTATATGCATGACTTGTTTTTGTCCTAGGGATTTAATAACTCTCCATGGAAACGCTCTGGATGTGACGGGCTGCTTATCAACTTTTCTTACATATGTTTGCTGTTCAAATTATTCTCGACCCCATCTCCATAAGCAATTATCTTCAATGTTTCCCTATTGTAGGCATATCTTTTTTTATGGCGGCATGTGAAGCCGTTGAATTAGGGGAAATCATTTTTGAGGATCTTGACTTCGAAAGTGATGTTGTTTATAATGAATAGCCTGGATAGGACGTGTAGCCTATTCAAACAGTGTTTAAAGGTGAAAGTTGAGAGATGGACATTTCTTTCTCTACTGTCAATAGGAGCGTAGCCTACCTGCCAAAACATTTACATAGCTGGGGAAGCTACTCTGAAAATATAGCAGGCTAGTTTAGCAAGCTACCAATTACTACACACTGGAAGACGTTAAGCTACACCAATGATATCCTTAAGAAAAGCCTATAGTTTACTTAACTAAAGTTACTTTGAAAAAGTAGTTCACTACATCCAACCCGCTGGGCAAAAACTGGTTGTATCAACGTTGTTTCCACGTCATTTCTACATTTAAAGAAAATAATCTGATGACGTTGAATCAACAGTTGAAAACTGATTGGATTTGCAAATCACGTTGTTCACATTAGTTAACATAAATAAAATGTAAACTAGACTATCCAAATAAAACTACTTAGTGTACGATCCTATCTGAATCTGAAATGATTACAAATTGCAAGAACAGATCACAGTCAGATGTTAACAGAATGTGTCATTTAGCCTTTTAGACACAAAAGCTAGGCTGTTTCAAGTGTAGTTCACTACATGTAGTTCACTGCTCCCCAACATCCCCAACACTGAACATTTATAAGGTACAGAGGAAAAAAATCGTGTTTTATCCCTATAAAAGTTTCAAAAAGACCTAAGCTATTTGGATAGCCTAAAGTGTTATTTGCAAAATATAGGCTAACGATACAGTTGCAATAACGCATGTCAGAGTCAAGAAGTAAATTCCCAGAAAAACTAAAGGTATAGCCTACTAGCATACACAATGGGGGTATTTTACTTGAAGAAAAGTAGCCTATTCAAGACCCCCCCCCTCCCCCAAAATGTTCAGGTTCACCAAACATAGGCTAATACGAATTCCCAATGGAATGGTAAAATAAGAGAGCAGCCTAGCAGGTGTTGTATAAAGTTATCGCAAAATAATAAGAAAAAAATAGTATCAGAAAAAATAGGCAAAAATGTATCATTATAATTACCTTCAATAACAGAGGAATCCGTTGAATAGTTGGATATCCATTGAGATTAAACAAAGCGTCTAAGGTCCCATAAAATTATTTAGAATGTACAATTTAGAATGCGCGATAAATTCAGGTACCTACATGTATTTCAGAAAGCTCACTCTGCTTCGGAGCTGCAGAACTGATGTCTGTCGTGTGTGACAGTCGGACGAGTGACGGAACCTGCCGGTGAGCTTCAAGTGTCTTTCAAAGTGGCTCGTGGCGCTTTCCTCAATTAGGCTATCGCAAAATGGGTGACGAGAGAGAGCGAGAGAGAGAGGAAATGAGAAAGAGAGGGGCAGGGAGAGAGAGAGAAAGGAGAGAGAGATTGCTGTCATCCGTACGCTCCAGCCTCTCCTGGTTTTTGTCTTTCATGCGTCAGAAGGGGACGCTGCAGCCTGGAAGCAAGGGGGGGGGGGGTGCCCCTGTGACAACAATTTCGGACCCCTTTGTGAACCCCCTAAATGTGGAGTATGAAATAATTTTTACTTTTTTTACATCCGTTATTAGACAGTGGCAACGCGGAACACTAATGATTATGAACATGGTCTTTTGCCTGCTAATGTCTGCAATGCAGTGAAGAAAACGATATGACAACAATAAAGTCTAATGTAACTGGCCCCTCTAACAGTACAACTGGCCCCAGCTTGGCCCCCCCAGTTGAAATGGTCTAGAACCGCCAATGGCCGTCAGGCGATTATAAGGCCCTTACTACTGAATAGTGTATTTTCCAGGTGCGTAGAAGTCAATATAAGAATACTGGAAGAGATGGAGACCCACACACTGTCGAAAAAATGAATACATCCAAAACTAAGACGTGAATACAAAATAAAGATGTTTATTATAACATCATGGCTCCCCAATAAAATCATAGTGCAAAAGAAAGTGCATAAATAAAAGGTGAACAAAAAAATAAAACGTTTCGGCATCAGGCCATCTTCAGTGTAAAGTTGTCGGCACACACACCTGGGTTCTATTTCCAGGATAATTACATATGTCACATCTATAAATCTATAAATCAGTTCCTAGTATAATACCTAGTACAATGCATGAACTAGATTATAGACAAAATGTACAAATGCGAACAAAGAAATATAATCAATTATTACTTTATTTTACTTATACCATGTGAACATTTCCTCAGAATAAATAACACAGGATCGTAGAGATACCACTAGATGGGGGTATCGTACACCACTAAGAGGCAATACACCAGGTACAGAAAACACTTCAATAACAATTCTTCATTCATGCGTGATGGGTGGAGAGTTTTTAAATAGAACATCCACCTGCATGTTGTCTGGAGAAGACTAAATTCAAGATTATCACCCCCTACGTGAAGGTTTTATTTGCTGTATAGCACAGAAGGACATGGATGAGACGGGTGACCAGCCTCAGAGAAATGACATGCAATAGGGTTATTACATGGTTATACTGTTTTTGGTGGGAACACTCACACACTCACACACACACACACCACCCCACATCCCACACAAGTCAAACCAGCACAGGACCTTTGTTCATATTTTTCTTGTCATGTCCCCAAACTAGAAAACATCTCAACCCAGAAACCTGGATGCAGGGAGTGATCTTGGGTGTCCATACAATAACCTTATCACTTCTATTATATAGGAGTCTTCTATGTGATTCTCTCTCCCTCCTTGTGTTAGCCCTGACACAGGGGTCTGGATGGGACTCCTGAGACTGATAATACCGCTCCTTACAGGAATCAGGTATTAGCTGGGACAGCCATGGCCCCAGTGGAAGGTGTATTACTGTAGATATTGAAGAACTCCTCAGTAGATGACATTCATAAAGGCCGATAAGTCACTGACCTCTTGGATTCCAAGGTTCTACAGATTTCAGTTCAGATAGTGCTGATTGTTCAGTACTGTATGCCATCACCGTTGGTATTAGCTGGCATGAGGATTAGGCGTGCGTGTGTCTCTGTATGTGTGCATTTGTTTCTGTCTGTGTATGTGCGTGTATGGGTGTGTGTGTGTGTGTGTGTGTGTGTGTGTGTGTGTGTGTGTGTGTGTGTGTGTGTGTGTGTGTGTGTGTGTGTGTGTGTGTGTGTGTGTGTGTGTGTGTGTGCGTGTGTGTGCGTGTGTGTGCGTGTGTGTGTGTGGGTGTGTGTGTGTGTGTGGTGGAGGGTTTTAGATCAAACAGCATGCAACGTGGCCTACGCCACACATCTTGGGGTCGGTTTTGATTCTGGTTTATTTGATACCTGATGCTTGTCTCTCCTGACAGATGTCTGTGGGCAAACTAGTCAAGAAAAATGTTGATTACAGTTTCAGTTTGTGTGGCATGGTGTTGAAGAGAGCGAAGTTGTTTGAGTATTCATTAGAGAGAGAAAGTGTATGTGTGTGTTTCTGTCTGATTGTGTATGTGTGTGTGTCTGTGCGTGTGTGTTTCTGAGTGTGTGTGTTTCATAGCTTTTGGCAGGCTCTACCAGCATGTGGGTAAAGTCCCCATCAGTGCATCTGGAGGGCCATGCCCGCTCACTGGATGGTACCAGAGGGAATAATGTAACCTCGTCGTTACCATGGCTATGTTGGAATACTGGCACACTTAGAACCTCACCATAACTGACATGCCAAAGAGGAGAGGAGAGAGTTTGGACCCAAACACATGGCTGGGTGCAACAGAGACATGACCTACATATTGTGTATAGCAGAGGAGGCTGGTGTGAGGAACTATAGGAGGACGGTTTCATAGTAATAACTGGAAAGGAATCAATGGAATGATACCAAACACATGGAAACAACATGTTTGACTCCATTCCATTGATTTAGTTCCAATGAGCCTGTCCTCATATAGCTCCTCCCACCAGCCTTCTCTGATGTATAGATACAGCTAAAGGAAATTCATGGTGTTGCAATAAGGACAACATAGTAGGTTCTATGAAGTCCAAGCCACAAGTGCATTTGGATAATGGAGATAACCAGGCCAAGACATGTCCATAGCCTATAGTTCTCAATGATGCCAGCACTGTCATCACACTAGTTAGCTACTACATCTCCCATGATTCACCACTTCTCTGTTCTAAGGAGAGGGGGGCAATCTAAAGCTTCTTCAATCCAAGACCAAAGTTGGCCTATATAACATCATGGTCCATCTGAGATTGTTTAATTGACAGACATGTGAAAGACAGTTTACAGAAATTGAAAGACTCGTTAATCCTAGAGGAGACAAACAAATTAAGTGATATATACATTATATTACTGTAAGTGATCCTAGAGAGGAGACAAAGAAATTAAGGGATATTGTTTTAAATTATACTACTGTAAGTGATCCTAGAGAGGAAACAAACAAATGAAGTGATATATAAATTATATAACTGTAAGTGATCCTAGAGAGGAGACAAACAAGTTAAGTGATATTGGTCATTTAAAAAATATATATATATTTCACCTTTATTTAACCAGGTAGGCTAGTTGCATCCAATTTGTTGAGTAGAGTGTTGGAGGCTATTTTATAAATGACATCGCCGAAGTCGAGGATCGGTAGGATGGTCAGTTTTACGAGGGTATGTTTGGCAGCATGAGTGAAGGATGCTTTGTTGCGAAATAGGAAGCGATTCTAGATTTAATTTTGGATTGGAGATGCTTAATGTGAGTCTGGAAGGAGAGTTTACAGTCTAGCCAGACACCTAGGTATTTGTAGTTGTCCACATATTCTAAGTCAGAACCGTCCAGAGTAGTGATGCTGGATGGGCGGGCAGGTGCGGGCAGTGATCGGTTGAAGAGCATGCATTTAGTTTTACTAGCATTTAAGAGCAGTTGGAGGCCACGGAAGGAGAGTTGTATAGCATTGAAGCTCGTCTTGAGGTTAATTAACACAGTGTCCAAAGTTGGGCCAGATGTATACAGAATGGTGTCGTCTGCGTAGAGGTGGATCAGAGAATCACCAGCAGCAAGAGCGACATCATTGATGTATACAGAGAAGAGAGTTGGCCCAAGAATTGAGCCCTGTGGCACCCCCATAGAGACTGCTAGAGGTCCGGACAACTGGCCCTCTGATTTGACACACTGAACTCTATCAGGGAAGTAGTTGGTGAACCAGGCGAGGCAATCATTTGAGAAACCAAGACTGTTGAGTCTGCCAATAAGAATGTGGTGATTGACAGAGTCAAAAGCCTTGGCCAGGTCGATAAATACGGCTGCACAGTAATGTCTCTTATTGATGGCGGTTATGATATCGTTTAGGACCTTGAGGGTGGCTGAGGTGCACCCATGACCAGCTCTGAAACCAGATTGCATAGCGGAGAAGGTACGGTGGGATTCAAAATAGTCAGTAATCTGTTTGTTAACTTGGCTTTCAAAGACCTTAGAAAGGCAGGGTAGGATAGATATAGGTCTGTAGCAGTTTGGGTCAAGAGTGTCTCCCCCTTTGAAGAGGGGGATGACCGCGGCAGCTTTCCAATCTTTGTGGATCTCAGATGATACGAAAGAGAGGTTGAACAGCCTAGTGATAGGGGTTGCAACAATTTCGGCAGATAATTTTAGAGAGGGTCCAGATTGTCTAGCCTGGCTGATTTATCGGGGTCCAGATTTTGCAGCTCTTTCAGAACATCAGCTATCTGGATTTGTTGAAGGAGAAATGGAGGAGGCTTGGGCGAGTTGCTGTGGGGAGTGCAGGGCTGTTGACCGAGGTAGAAAGCATGGCCAGCTGGCCAGCATGGGCAGCTGGGAGGAGGTGCTCTTATTCTCCATGGACTTTACAGTGTCCCAGAACTTTTTTGAGTTTGTGCAACAGGATGCAAATTTCTGTTTGAAAAAGCTAGCCTTAGCTTTCCTAACTGCCTGTGTATAACTTCCCTGAAAAGTTGCATATCACGGGGGCTATTCAATGCTAATGCAGAACGCTACAGGATGTTTTTGTGCTGGTCAAGGGCAGTCAGGTCTGGAGAAAACCAAGGGCTATATCTGTTCCTGGTTCTACATTTTTTGAAAGGGGCATGCTTATTTAAGATGGCGAGGAAGGCATTTTTAAAGAATGACCAGGCATCCTCTACTGATGGGATGAGGTCAATATCCTTCCAGGATACCCAGGCCAGGTCGATTAGAAAGGCCTGCTCGCAGAAGTGTTTTAGGGAGCATTTGACAGTGATGAGGGGTGGTCGTTAGACAGCAGATCCATTACGGATGCAGGCAATGAGGCAGTGATCGCTGAGATCTTGGTTGAAAACAGCAGAGGTGTATTTGGAGGGCAGGTTGGTTAGGATGATATCTATGAGGGTGCCCGTGTTTACGGATTTGGGGTTGTACCTGGTGGGTTCATTGATAATTTGTGTGAGATTGAGGGCATCAAGCTTAGATTTTAGGATGACCGAGGTGTTAAGCATATCCCAGTTTAGGTCACCTAGCAGCACGAGCTCTGAAGATAGATGGGCGGCAATCAGTTCACATATGGTGTCCAGTGCACAGCTGGGGGCAGAGGGTGGTCTATAGCAAGCGGCAACGGTGAGAGACTTGTTTCTGGAAAGGTGGATTTTTAGAAGTAGAAGCTCGAATTGTTTGGGTACAGACCTGGATAGTAAGACAGAACTCTGCAGGCTATCTCTGCAGTAGATTGCAACACCGCCCCCTTTGGCAGTTCTATCTTGTCGGAAAATGTTATAGTTAGGGATGGAAATATCTGGGTTTTTGGTGGTCTTCCTGAGCCAGGATTCAGACACGGCTAGGACATCCGGGTTGGCAGAGTGTGCTAGGGCAGTGAATAAAACAAACTTAGGGAGGAGACTTATAATGTTAACATGCATGAAACCAAGGCTTTTACGGTTACAGAAGTCAACAAATGATAGCGCTTGGGGAATGGGAGTGGAGCTAGGCACTGCAGGGCCTGGATTAACCTCCACATCACCAGAGGAACAGAGATCTGCTCTTCTAGTACGTTCAGAACAGAGAGTAAAAGGAGCAGATTTCTGGGCACGGTTGAGTAGATTCAAGGCATAATGTACAGACAAAGGTATGGTAGGATGTGAATACAGTTTGGGTAAACCTGTGCATAGAGTGACGATGAAAGAGATATTGTCTCTAGAAATATCATTTAAACCAGGTGATGTCACTGCATGTGTGGTAGGTGGAACTAAAGTGTTAAATAAGGCGTATTGAGCAGGGCTAAAGGCTCTACAGTGAAATAAGGCAATAATTACTAACCAAAACAGCAATGGACAAGGCATATTGACGTTAGCGAGTGGCATGCGTAGCCGAGTGATCAGAGGAGTCCAGTGAGTGGCTTCAGGCAGCTAGCGGGTCGGGGATAGCAGGCTAGCTGAAGGGCCTTGGAGGGACGTCGCGACGGAAGAAAGTCTGTTCTGGCCCTCTCGTGCTATTACGTTGGCAGACGGATCAGCAGGGCTCCGTGTGGTAAACCAGGCCAATTGACAAAATAGGTATAGTGGCCAAAGAATTTGTCCAATGGGCCTTTTAAGCTAAGAGTCCGATGTGCTCTGGACAGCTAGCAGACTAGCGGATGGGCATTCAGGGGACAACGCGATGGCGGAGCCAGTTGAGAAAACCCCCTCGGGCGAATCACGACGGTGGTCCAGTTGTGATGGGTCCAGGCCAGTTGGCAAAATAGGTATTGTAGCCCAAGGAGTGGCTGATGGACCTCTTTGGCTAGCCAGGAGATGGGCCTAGCAGATGGAGCTCCAGGCTAATTGGTTCTAGCTTCGGGACAGAGACGTTAGCCAGGAGTGGCCACTCGGATAGCAGCTAGCTAGCTCCGATGATCCAGGTGAAAAAAAAAGGTTCAGAGCTTGTGGTAGGAATTCGGAGATATAAAGAAAAATAAGTCCGATTTGCTCTGGTTTGAGTCGCTGTTACGGGAATTTTCGAATCCCAATGCTAATAATTACCAATCAATAAGCCTTGACTAATCCCCAAGGTTTGTAAAACACTGGGTTAATAATAATTAGGCAAGGCCTCAGCTTTCTGCAAAAGGTCTGTACAGTTTATTCAGAGAACGTTCTGCAGTTCATACACAAAACATCTATTATATACCAGGCTCCTCATTTACGCACACACATTACACACTAACACTAAGGGAATTTGATTGTTCTTCCCCAGAACTCTCAACACTGTAAATTCTTACCCAGACGACAGTTTCATATCTCTGAGATTAGGGAAACCTAGAGGGGTACTCCCTCTCAGACCATAAACTCTCAGAGTTGTAGCTAGGTCAGGTCATCCACAGTTTAACATTCCTCTCCTATCCTAGTCAATCTCATGAGACTTATGCTTAACCCCTTAGTTACTCATTCTACAGGCTATATAGACCATATCCCTAAATTCAGGGTAGAATTATTTAATCATTACTCTCAAGCAGGAATTCCTTTAACAGTCGCGCTGTGCAGACTGGCAAGAGTTGTCCGTGCTAGAGGTAGCAAATGACCACAAGCAGTGGCTAGCTGACTACTAGCTAATAGCTAGTTAGCTGGCTAGCTGCTGTTGGGATTCCGGTTCAGAAGACGGATCAGCAGGGCTCCATGTGGTTAACCAGGCCAATTTGCAAACTGGGTATAGTGGCCAAAGAATTTTAAGCTAACCGATGTGCTCTAGACAGCTAGCGGGCCGCGGCTAGCTAGTAGCCAGTTAGCTGGCTAGCTTTTGATGGGGGTTCCGGTTCTTAAGTATAAAAATAGCAGATCCGTACCACATTGGGTGAGACGGATTGCAGGAGAGTATATTCAGTCCGTAGATGGAAAGTGATATTAAAATATATACGAAAAAACAAGGGAAAACGATGTTTACACGGGACAGGAAGGGACAAGACTAAAACACACGTCCGACTGCTACGCCATCTTGGAATCAAGATCAAGATCCATCATTGATGGATACAATGGATAGAGGATCTCCATTAAAAGCCCAGTGCAGTCAAAAATGTGATTTATATATATTTTCACACTTTGAGGTTGGAATAATACTGTAAAATTGTGAAAATGATGATAATGCCTTTTCAGTGTAAGAGTTGTTTGAAAAGATTTTTAGGCCTTCCATGGTGACATCCCCATGCAGTAATTGAGTTAACAAAACTACAAAAAAGTGAGTTCTAAACCTCTCTGCCAATTACAGCTAGTTTTCCATCTTCCCCTCCCCACTCAGACCACTCCCAGACAGTCTTAGCAAAATTCTTGCTTCAGAAATTGCCCTTTGCTAAGAATATATTTTTGTTTCTTTTTGACAATTTTAATGGAAAACATTCACACTAAAGTATTTAATTGTTAACTAGAAATTATTTGATATTGAGATAAAAACGGCTGCATTGGATCAGTGAGCTAGTTTAGGTAGTTTAGTGTCTTTACTGAGAGTATTGTCATAACTCTCCTGTGATGATCTGAAGGATCGCTCTACAGCGTGCTCTCTCTCGTAGAGGGGGAGAGCGGGAAATCGGCTGTTTTATGGCGGTTGTAAAATACGCTGCCTCTATGCTCTGTAGTGTTCGAGGTTGGAATGTAAACTATGGAACACAGAGAGACACTTGGACATCAAAAGTTTGAATAATCTTTGAGAATGTGGGAGTGGTCCCTGGACACTTAAGGGACGGTCATGTCGAGTGTGTTTCATTTGGTGATCTCATGAAGGACAGGAAACACACATTACTGTGTCTCTGGTTGTGTACACTTCTCAATTATGGGGTTTACATCTAAATGTGAAACGTATATGATTACATAAGAAACTATTTGTGAAATGATGAAATGTGATGTTAGTCTTCTAAATGAGAGTATGGATTTTCATATAAAGTTTAACCTGTCAGTGGCCACGCCCCCGTGAGTACAGACATTTATATTGGCTTCATGGAACGCCCCTTCTTCCACAGAGTATAAAACCACCCGTGACAAAATGTACATTTTGTGCCAGAGAGACCCACGGTAAGCCTGACGTCTCGAATGGTTAAGAAGATCAGAAAACATGAAGCGGTAGCTACATGTTGAAATGGTTGCCAACTCTACAAGAGTCAAAATTCTTAAGAACGAGGTCCCCACGTTGAAATGGCTAAGAAATCTATGAACTAAAGAACAATTATTCAGACTGCAGCTGTTTAAATACTTTAGTCTGGTAAATACTTTAGTCCGATCTAAGAACATTTCCGAATGGTACTCTGAAGTATCCATTCTAACAACCTATGACTTTGATCTCTGGTGGACAAACCAGAGGCTCTCTGTCGACGGACTATACAGCAGATGGATTGGAAATCGCAGAGAGGGACAACAAAGGCAGACACTCGTAAATATATAAATTGCAATTTCTTTTCGAATGAGTGGTTGTTCATGATCAAAATATTAGCAATTTCTATGTATGTAGTGAATCCACTCTGAGTGTCCCACTCTTGAACTACCCCACCCATTTCCTTTGTCTACCAAGCTGTCATATCAGCTTAGCCTACTAGGGACTTTCCTTTCATGATAGTAACCAATGTATGACCTATGTGTGTGTGTTTATGTAATTCTGTGATTGATTAAGTTAGTTAGTAAATAAATAATTAAGACAATTTGTATATTGCTGATTCATGATTCTATGCTAGGGTTCGTGCAGATATCCAAGGGTTTGTGACGTTCAGTAATGAGACCGATGAGGTAAAATTCATTAATAAGCGACTGTTTTGATAAGATATGAAAATATCTGAAGAGTTATATTCTGAAATTGACACTCCATAAACAACCTTTTTCCATGGTGCCCCGACTTCCTAGTTAATTAAAGTTACATGATTAGTTTAATCACGTAATTAAATTACACATAGAGAATTGATTTCATAATATACAGTCATCACATTTAATTATAGTCAACGACACGACAGTACACTATAGGGCACAGGGAGCCAGTCTCTTCACTACTACTACTACCACACGCACGTGTGAAATGGCTAGCTAGTTAGCGGTGGTGCGCGCTAATTGTGTTTCAGTCGGTGATGTCACTTGCTCTGAGACCTTGAAGTAGTTGTTCCCCTTGCTCTGCAACAATGCTTCGTGGGTGTCAGTTGTTGATGTGTGCAGAGGGTCCCTGGTTCGAGCCCAGGCAGGGGCGAGGAGAGGGACGGAAGCTAAACTGTTACACACGCACACACACACACACACACACACAGGCACATACACACACGCACAGAAACATGCAGTCAGCCATAGTCTAAATCTGCCACTCCACAGGCGAGGGCCCCAACAATTTCAGACAGCTTTTTTTATTCATTTGTCAATGAGCGTGTGTGTGTGTGTGTGTGTGTGTTGTTTGTGTCAAGCATGTGTTTCCATGAAAAATCACAAAGGGGCGCCATTGGGTTACTAAATGCCCAACGTTGCCATTCTTCAACTGCTATGTATCCGTTGCACCATTAGGGGGTGGCAGAGTTTCGTTCTAGAGGATGGGGGGGGGGGGGGGGGGGGGGGAGAGGGAGAGTCGGATGACAGACAGTAATAACAAAATAGTCTGGTACTCGACGATCTATTACATGTGTTTGCTCAATGTGTAGCTTCTCCCTTTTTCCTGAAGCTCATTTATCTCAGTTAGGCCCTATGTCAGAGTCAGCTGATTGGAACAAAAGACTACGCTGTTCTTGTACGCGTGCTTGCCTGTGCACTTGTGGTTTATATGTTCCCCTAGTCTTGTCACTAAGGCGTGTGACCTCATAGGCCTACTCAGCTTGCCCTAACCTGCAGGCTTAGGCTACTAAGTCGCTCTGGATAAGAGCGTCTGCTAAATGACTTAAATGTAAATGTAATGTACTATTTTACTTCTTATTTATCTCGTAAACGTATAGTCTATAATTCTAAGGAGTATAGATATTTCAATCGAAAACCGACATTCTTAATGTATTTGGGATACATTTTATAGACCACTGTTATGTTCAAGTGTAACAGTATAGCTTCCGTCCCTCTCCTCAACCTGGGCTTGAACCAGGGACCCTCTGCACACATCAACAACTGACACCCACGAAGCATCGTCACCCATCGCGTCACAAAAGCCGCGGCTCTTGCAGAACAAGGGGAACAACTACTTCAGGTCTCAGAGCGAGTGACGTCACCCGATTGAACCGCTATTAGCGCGCACCACTGCTAACTAACTAGCCATTTCACATCGGTTACACAAGCTGTAGAATACTTTCTTTTATTCAAAGTTGAACGTTATTTTTTTACTTTTCTGACGAGAACGAACAGACGTCATTGAAGATCGTAAAAGTAGCCTAGAGAAAAATAAGAGATAGAAATGGTACGTTTCCTAGTTTCCTAGTTCCTAGCAACATATTCACCCTTTCAGACAGTTAAAATAATTTGCTTGATCACAGAGTGTTGTAGTCTGTTTGATTGATCGCCTCTGTCATTGCACAGTGAGAAATGATGATCATTGAAATCCATTGACATAATAATGAAACTGCTGACAGAAAGCTCGTTCCCGCGTCTGGCTTTCTCGCGGGCGTCCCGGAGTAGCTGTTACCTGAATTGCACCTGCAGGCGTCACATCCACTTGTCACACACATACCCACATTCACACACGGTTCCAGTGAGCGCGCATCTGTCTCACACACACTCTCCACTCGATAGAAATCGGATTCCACCTATGTATCGCGGACAACTCCGGCGAATCGTTGTTAACGTGCGCGCCTCACACATATTAGGTCGGCTCACACCTTCTCTTCCGTGACTTTGATGGGGACTTGGACAACAGGGAGGGAAAATGCCTGTGATGAAAGGATTACTTGCGCCGCAGAACACGTTTCTGGACACCATAGCCACACGGTTTGACGGCACACGTAAGTTTGTTCTCTTTCTCTTTGATGCTTAATGGGACCTTAACCTATGTCCTCAGTTAGGCTATTCGTTCAGTCCCAACCCGTTTGTTGCACTTGCTTTCTAAGATTTAGATTTATGGATATTGCTAAATCAATTGGTAGGAATACGGCTTTTAGTCATAATATGTCAATTTCTTCCAAAACAGTCAATGAAATCAAATCACAAAGTAAGTGTAGAGCAAGTTAATGCAGGTAGGATATATTTTGAAAAGTAATTTTTCTCTTCAAAATGGAATAGCCTATGTTTAGTTGCTCATGGTGCCCAGGGCTATATGCTATATATGTGTGGTCTGTGCTATAGCCTAGTTAAAATACTTGTTAAATTTGTTGGCACAGAACAGTTTTTAGACACTTTATAATGGACATGAGCGCGAGCGCTAACCTATTGGTCTAACTCGCGCAGCAAAGTTCAGCACCACGGACAGCGAATCACCCTCACTAGAATTTACCATTTTTAAACATTTTATTTATTTCACCTTTATTTAACCAGGTAAGCTAGTTGAGAACAAGTTCTCATTTACAACTGCGACCTGGCCAAGATAAAGCAAAGCATTGCAACACAAACAACAACACAGAGTTACACGTGGAATAAACCGTTTTTGACGCGCACCCACTCAAGCGCTCCTAAACAACAATAATTTAAGGTTACATTTCTAAACCTAGAGAAGAGTCTACTTTGTAAGTAAGTTAACAAAATTCCTTGTTCCAATATGACACATTTTACCAACAGTCATTAATCCATACCCAAAAACAGTTGTGATGGTGATATATTCAGACAAACACATTAAGTCAAATGAACATTTCTTATTTCCGCTCTCTGACTGCCAAGTCCCGCGGCGAAGCTCTGACAGTAGCAGTCGCATCTATCCAAATGAATTAATTGGTCGGCGGCACCTACAGCAGGTGGGTTCGCTTCCCTAGGCAGAGGCACACACAGGGCTCTTTAGAACGGCCGCTTTCTCTCTTTCTCTCGAAAAGAAAGTCATTTGCAGTCACGGACCAGGGTGTTGATATGACCAACCTTTGTCTCCGAGAAGTCTGTTAGTTTAGAGTGCAGTTTCATGTTGCTTGTTCTGCTGCATTAACTCTACAATTAGTCTGGGCCAGAAGTAGCCTGATCCCAGATATGTTTCTGCTCTCTTGCCATCTCCTTATGGAATTGTCATACCATGTCATATTCAGACCAAGTGTTTCTGAATCTTTAACTGGTCACAGAAAAGAGATGGCGCTCACTTTGGGTAGCCTAGACTAACAGGCCTATACTAACAGGCCTATACTAACAGGCCTATACTAACAGGCCTATACTAACAGGCCTATACTGTTGGCTTATTTATTATTATTTAGTGTGTCTCAGCATTGCTCGTTTCAAGACACCCTAATAATAACACTCAATCTTAACTGATTTACAATCTTCTTCAGTGGTGGCTCCCACTTTGGCTTACAGTAATTGGTCAAAACCAGACAGGCTTATATAGGTAGCCTGCTACGGTATGCCTCCTTTTCCTGGAAGGAACAAGTTGTTTTTCATTGCTCTAATTCTGCTGTGTGAGTTGATAAATTACTCTAACTCTTATGGCGTTACCGCGGACTACAATAGTCCATACCGCTTTATTCCAGACTTCATAAACAAAAATGCCCGGACGATTGAGTGTCACACCATGCTGCGGATATGGAGGGTAGGATAGATTTGAAGCTGTTTCAGAGGGACAGCAGATAGCTACGTCCATGTCCCAAACGTCACCCTGGTCCTTTATTATATTGCACTATAAAGGGAATAGGGTGCCATTTGGGACGCACACAATCCCACATCTTAATGGTCCCGCTATGGAATTGAGGCTTAATAACCAATACAGTACTGCAGTGAGCTTCACCACAGCACCCCAATGAATACACCACTGTCCTTGAGCGGCAGCAGCCAGGAACCTGGTATTAACAGGGGTTTGAACTGGACAGGGAAAAATGGAAGCAGTGGAGCCTGACCAGACAAATTGGGTCTGATGGCTGGTGCCCTGGTCTGACCAGAGATGTGGGCCCAGATGAACAGGAAGAGGAAAGAACTGTCAACTGGCTGACATTGTTTGGATTGGCCCCTATAGAGATGTCTTCATTGAAAATAATGGACTCAACCTTGTAACGATATGCGACAGGACAGGTGTCCCCTACAGGTTCTCAGACTGTATGTACATGTAACAGCTGGTTTACACCTGGGGCTGCAGAAGATAATTGGTGAACATTGTTGTTTTCATGTCAAGACTTCCAGTTGACTCTAATAGTTCAAACTTCATTTAGTTGATTTTGAGACAAAACCTGCCAACTCAGGATCTGACTCAGGATCTGACATGACCACACGTGCGTGTGTGTGTGTGTGCATGTGTGTGTGCGAGTGTGTGTGTGTGAGCATGCAAAATTGGAACCAGGGGACATTGAAAAGGCCATCTCATGAATAGAGCCCTCTCCATGGGTGCTAGTGCACGTCTAGCTGGTACATCATAAGAAAATATCAACGATCATTTGACATCATGATCATCATCCAGTCAAGTTTTGGGATATGTTATGTCATTTCAGTTACAAGTCATTACTCACTTTTGCAATGTTGAATACACTGACTCACATTCAGACCTAGCTTAAACATGGGAGACACTGTCCAATAGGCCTACACACTGTGTACAATAGGCGTACACACTGTGTACAATATGACTACACACTGTGTACAATAAGCCTACACACTGTGTACAATAAGTCTACACACTGTGTACAATAGGCCTACACTGTGTACAATAGGCCTACACACTGTGTACAATAGGCCTACACACTGTGTACAATAGGCCTACACACTGTGTACAATATGACTACACACTGTTGTCACGTTCATCGTAAGAAGGAGACCAAGGTGCAGCGTGGTAGGCGAACATTTTCCCTTTATTCAAAAATGAACACCGTCAAAATAAAAACAATAAAGCACAAACGAAACATGAAGTAAATGGTGTGCTCACAGGCAACTAACCAAAAAACAAGATCCCACAAAAACCCAGTGGGAAAAGGCTGCCTAAATATGATCCCCAATCAGAGACAACGAAAGACAGCTGTCTCTGATTGGGAACCATATCAGGCCAACATAGAAATGCATGATCTAGAATGCCCACCCAAATCACACCCTGACATAACCAAATAGAGAAATAAAAGTGCTCTCTACGGTCAGGGCGTGACAACTGTGTACAATATGACTACACACTGTGTACAATATGACTACACAATATGTACAATATGACTACACACTGTGTACAATATGACTACACAATATGTACAATATGACTACACACTGTGTACAATATGACTACACACTGTGTACAATATGACTACACACTGTGTACAATATGACTACACAATGTGTACAATATGACTACACACTGTGTACAATATGACTACACACTGTGTACAATATGACTACACACTGTGTACAATATGACTACACACTGTGTACAATAGCACTCCAACTTGACATGTAACTTCAGTGGTTAACATTGGAGATAGTTAATTGCCTAAATTGTTTACCCAAACTCCTAGTAGAATGCTGTGTAATATTTCCCATCGTGCTCTTCTGTCACGACCGTTCTGCAGACTGCTATTTTTCCGCTCTCAGCAACACCAGGCAGGTAATTACAGCTAAGCACTGACACGCTTTCTCTTGTAGGTGTGTGAGTAAATGTGTGTCGGCTGTGGTACAGGCACAGCGCCTGTGTGTCTGTACTTTTATGTGTGTGTGTGTGTGTGTGTGTGTGTGTGTGTGTGTGTGTGTCTATATGTGTGTGTGTGTTTCTATATGTGTATGTGTGTGTGTCTATATGTGAATGTGTGTTTGTGTGTCTATATGTGTGTGTGTGTGTGTGTGTTTGTGTGTGTGAGTCTATGTGTGTGTGTGTGTTTGTGTGGGTGTGTGTGTCTATGTGTGTGTCCAAATGTGTGTGTGTGTTTGTGTGGGTGTGTGTGTCTATATGTGTATGTGCGTGTCTATATGTGTCTGTGTGTTTGTGTGTCTATATGTGTGTGTCTATATGTGTGTGTGGTGTGTGTGTGTGTGTGTGTGTGTGTGTGTGTGTGTGTGTGTGTGTGTGTGTGTGTGTGTGTGTGTGTGTGTGTCTTTACGTGTGTGTGTTATGAGAAGAGAGCAGGCAAGTCCCATCCATTGATTAACTTTTCTTTAAAGAAACATCTCTAATTGAGCCGTTGAAAGATTCGACGGAGGATTAGAGGAGGACAGTAAATGAGTGTTTAAAGCTGGCACAGGTCTGGCTCAGGTCTGGCACAGGTCTAGCTCAGGTCTGGCTCAGGTCTGGCTCAGGTCTGGCACAGGTCTAGCTCAGGTCTGGCACAGGTCTGGCACAGGTCTGGCTCAGGTCTGGCTCAGGTCTGGCACAGGTCTGGCACAGGTCTGGCTCAGGTCTGGCTCAGGTCTGGCTCAGGTCTGGCACAGGTCTGGCTCAGGTCTGGCTCAGGTCTGGCACAGGTCTGGCTCAGGTTTGGCTCAGGTTTGGCTCAGGTCTAGCTCAGGTCTGGCTCAGGTCTGGCTCAGGTCTGGCTCAGGTTTGGCTCAGGTCTAGCTCAGGTCTGGCTCAGGTCTAGCTCAGGTCTGGCACAGGTCTGGCTCAGGTCTGGCTCAGGTCTGGCTCAGGTCTGGCACAGGTCTGGCTCAGGTCTGGCTCAGGTTTGGTTCAGGTCTGGCACAGGTCTGGCTCAGGTTTGGTTCAGGTCTGAGTGACAATAGAGAGCTGTCACATAAAGCATGGTTACAGATTAATATAATAGTTTGTTTAAAACGTTTACATGCTTTGCGAGAAGAACGATTCCCTAATAATCCTGTTTACATGGACACATCTGAAATCAGGCAACCTGGTGGGACTTTTGATAAAGCCATAAAATCGTCAATCAAACTAAACGTTCTACCACAGTGACCATGTTGTTTTTGCGAAGTCTATTTGATTGTGTGTTCGGACAGTTTGTATAAGAAAACTTTTTCTAAGATGCATACTTTCAGTTTTTCCAAGCTCACTTCACTCGCGCATAAAAGGGAGGCTTGCGCTAACGGTGCTGGCACATGTGCAGATCAAAGACACCGCTGGAACGCCGACTAAACTGTTTCAAATTAAATGTCGTAATAATTAGAAAGATTGCTCAGAATACCAAGTGTTCTAATCGGCGTATGCTTGCTTTGATTTTGGCCTTACGCCGATTAAGATAAACACAGTAAGGTGTTTACATGACTAATGCCATACACAGCCTGCTGCCATAATCAGTTTAATATCAAATTATTAGTGTGCATGTAAACGTACTCATAGAGATCACAGTGGTTCACCTCTCTGTGAAGTGGAACGGTACTGTGTGATGTTATGGCTGCATCCCAAATGAAACCCTATTCCCTTTATAGTGCACTACTTTTGCCCAGAGCTGCATGGTCCCTGGACAAAAGTTGTGCGTTATATAGGGAATACGGTACCATTTGAGATGCAACCTATGCCTCTAAGTATTGACCTCTGACTCTCTGAGGTAATTATGAAGTTTGAAAACTTTAAAACAATCTTCTCAGTGGTATCCTTCCAGTGGAGGCTGGTGGGAGGAGGTGTAGAAGGACGGGCTCATTGTAATGGCTGGAATGGAGTAAATGTAGCGTCGTCAAACATATGGTTTCCATGATTGATGTGTTCAATACCGTTCCATATATACCATTCTAGCCATTACAATGAGCCCGCCCCCCTATAGCGCCTACCACCAGGCTCCTCTGTATTCTTCCCACTTTAATGTGATTAGTTTGACCCAAGTCACACCTTGAAACACTATGAATGAACATTACGTTGTTATTACACATTTCTTACACTTTTATTGCTTTATGTATATGAAAGACACCTAGAATGGTGACGACACAAGTGACACAAGTGAGTGCAATGGCAGTAAGAAACGACATGGGTAAAAGGAGGCTGTTAAGGAGACACCCTTAGGAGACACTGTCAGCACTCAGCCGTTGGCCTCATTCTAAGATTACAATAGAGTACGGCAACTGAACATTTAAATGGGGAGTCTCCTCTGTTTGTTCTAGGAACTTCAGGAAGTTCCATAGAAATGTGGCTTCTTCCTAGAGCTCTGGAGTCCAGTCTGTCACCATGGACATTCCGCTTTGGTAACGAGCCTAATTAGTGCAATTCGGAATCCTAATCATCATCTCTAATGGAGTGTTGAAAATTATCATCAAATGGGGTTTCACTAACGCAAGTCTGGGCCGAGACCCACTCAGCCATTTTTAGACTTTATTAATTGTTCGCGAGGTGAATAGAGAGAAGGAGCGAGAGCGGGAGAAGGAGATAATGAGAAAGACAGATAAGGGGGGAAGAAGATAATTAGAAAGAGAGAGAAGGGGGGAAGACAGGGAAAGAAAATGGATTCAAAATAGGGGGAATGGATTCGATAGGTAGTGAGAGCGAGGAGAGAGGGAGGTTCTGATGAGGCACAGAGGAAGTCAGATAGTCATAGAGAGGGGAATCCAGAGAGAGAAAGAGTGAGAGAAACAGAGAGAGAGAGGCAACTTCCTTACAAATGACAGGAACTGATCAAATGTAATGTTTCTAGTGATATGAGCCAGTTGGATTTGATGATAGAGAGGAAAACTACAGTATGATTAAAGCTGAGGTGTTGTCTAATGATTTGCGCTCTTCAATTACTCAGCATGAGAGGATTCTAGTTGAAAGAGCTGTGTGTGTATGTGTGCATATTTTGGATTGTGTTATCGCATCTCCCTCAAGATAGATTTTGTACTGTGATAATGGATTAGTGAAGGGGATTGTGTTATCGCATCTCCCTCAAGATAGATTTTGTACTGTGATAATGGATTAGTGAAGAGGATTGTGTTATCGCATCTCCCTCAAGATAGATTTTGTACTGTGATAATGGATTAGTGAAGAGGATTGTGTTATCGCATCTCCCTCAAGATAGATTTTGTACTGTGATAATGGATTAGTGAAGAGGATTGTGTTATCGCATCTCCCTCAAGATAGATTTTGTACTGTGATAATGGATTAGTGAAGAGGATTGAAATCATCATGAATGGGGATGATCACCTGATCAGCTGGAAATGAGTAAGCTACCCTCCAGAATGTCTGTACTAACATTGATTACCCTGATTATCATTGATTATCATTAATATTGATTACCCTGGTTAGCTTTGTGGGACTGTAGTAGAATCAACTGTTGTTTCTATTTGACTGTAGTATGGTTACCTTGGTGTGACTGTAAGCTTGGTTACTTTGGTTGGACTGTAGCCTTGGTTAACTGGTGTGACTGTAATCTTGGTTACTTTGGTTGGACTGTAGCCTTGGTAACCTTGGTGTGACTGTAACCGAGGTTACTTTGGTTTGACTGTAGCCTTGGTTAACTGGTGTGACTGTAATCTTGGTTACTTTGGTTGGACTGTAGCCTTGGTTAACTGGTGTGACTGTAATCTTGGTTACTTTGGTTTGACTGTAGCCTTGGTAACCTTGGTGTGACTGTAATCTTGGTTACTTTGGTTGGACTGTAGCCTTGGTTAACTGGTGTGACTGTAATCATGGTTACTTTGGTTGGACTGTAGCCTTGGTTAACTGGTGTGACTGTAAGCTTGGTTACTTTGGTTGGACTGTAGCCTAGGTTAACTGGTGTGACTGTAATCTTGGTTACTTTGGTTGGACTGTAGCCTTGGTTAACTGATGTGACTGTGACTGATGTTACTTTGGTTGGACTGTAGCCTTGGTTAACTGGTGTGACTGTAACCAAGGTTACTTTGGTTGGACTGTAGCCTTGGTTAACTGGTGTGACTGTAACCGAGGTTACTTTGGTTGGACTGTAGCCTTGGTTAACTGGTGTGACTGTAACCGAGGTTACTTTGGTTGGACTGTAGCCTTGGTTAACTGGTGTGACTGTAACCGAGGTTACTTTGGTTGGACTGTAGCCTTGGTTAACTGGTGTGACCGTAACCGAGGTTACTTTGGTTGGACTGTAGCCTTGGTTAACTGGTGTGACTGTAACCAAGGTTACTTTGGTTGGACTGTAGCCTTGGTTAACTGGTGTGACTGTAACCGAGGTTACTTTGGTTGGACTGTAGCCTTGGTTAACTGGTGTGACTGTAACCGAGGTTACTTTGGTTTGACTGTAGCCTTGGTTAACTGGTGTGACTGTAATCTTGGTTACTTTGGTTGGACTGTAGCCTTGGTTAACTGGTGTGACTGTAACAGAGGTTACTTTGGTTGGACTGTAGCCTTGGTTAACTGGTGTGACTAAAGCTTGGTTACTTTGGACTGTATCCTTGGTTAACTGGTGTGACTGTAATCTTGGTTACTTTGGACTGTAGCCTTGGTTAACTGGTGTGACTGTAACCGAGGTTACTTTGATTGGACTGTAGCCTTGGTTAACTGGTGTGACTGTAACAGAGGTTACTTTGGTTGGACTGTAGCCTTGGTTAACTGGTGTGACTAAAGCTTGGTTACTTTGGACTGTATCCTTGGTTAACTGGTGTGACTGTAATCTTGGTTAATTTGGACTGTAGCCTTGGTTAACTGGTGTGACTGTAACCGAGGTTACTTTGATTGGACTGTAGCCTTGGTTAACTGGTGTGACTGTAATCTTGGTTACTTTGGTTGGACTGTAGCCTTGGTTAACTGGTGTGACTGTAACTGAGGTTACTTTGGTTGGACTGTAGCCTTGGTTAACTGGTGTGACTGTAATCTTGGTTACTTTGGTTGGACTGTAGCCTTGGTTAACTGGTGTGACTGTAAGCTTGGTTACTTTGGTTGGACTGTAGCCTTGGTTAATTGGTGTGACTGTAATCTTGGTTACTTTGTTTGGACTGTAGCCTTGGTTAACTGGTGTGACTGTAATCTTGGTTACTTTGGTTTGACTGTAGCCTAGGTTAACTGGTGTGACTGTAATCTTGGTTACTTTGGTTTGACTGTAGCCTAGGTTAACTGGTGTGACTGTAACCGAGGTTACTTTGGTTGGACTGTAGCCTTGGTTAACTGGTGTGACCGTAACCGAGGTTACTTTGGTTGGACTGTAGCCTTGGTTAACTGGTGTGACTGTAACCAAGGTTACTTTGGTTGGACTGTAGCCTTGGTTAACTGGTGTGACTGTAACCGAGGTTACTTTGGTTGGACTGTAGCCTTGGTTAACTGGTGTGACTGTAACCGAGGTTACTTTGGTTTGACTGTAGCCTTGGTTAACTGGTGTGACTGTAATCTTGGTTACTTTGGTTGGACTGTAGCCTTGGTTAACTGGTGTGACTGTAACAGAGGTTACTTTGGTTGGACTGTAGCCTTGGTTAACTGGTGTGACTAAAGCTTGGTTACTTTGGACTGTATCCTTGGTTAACTGGTGTGACTGTAATCTTGGTTACTTTGGACTGTAGCCTTGGTTAACTGGTGTGACTGTAACCGAGGTTACTTTGATTGGACTGTAGCCTTGGTTAACTGGTGTGACTGTAACAGAGGTTACTTTGGTTGGACTGTAGCCTTGGTTAACTGGTGTGACTAAAGCTTGGTTACTTTGGACTGTATCCTTGGTTAACTGGTGTGACTGTAATCTTGGTTAATTTGGACTGTAGCCTTGGTTAACTGGTGTGACTGTAACCGAGGTTACTTTGATTGGACTGTAGCCTTGGTTAACTGGTGTGACTGTAATCTTGGTTACTTTGGTTGGACTGTAGCCTTGGTTAACTGGTGTGACTGTAACTGAGGTTACTTTGGTTGGACTGTAGCCTTGGTTAACTGGTGTGACTGTAATCTTGGTTACTTTGGTTGGACTGTAGCCTTGGTTAACTGGTGTGACTGTAAGCTTGGTTACTTTGGTTGGACTGTAGCCTTGGTTAATTGGTGTGACTGTAATCTTGGTTACTTTGTTTGGACTGTAGCCTTGGTTAACTGGTGTGACTGTAATCTTGGTTACTTTGGTTTGACTGTAGCCTAGGTTAACTGGTGTGACTGTAATCTTGGTTACTTTGGTTTGACTGTAGCCTAGGTTAACTGGTGTGACTGTAATCTTGGTTACTTTGGTTGGACTGTATCCTTGGTTAACTGATGTGACTGTGACTGATGTTACTTTGGTTGGACTGTAGCCTTGGTTAACTGGTGTGACTGTAACCGAGGTTACTTTGGTTGGACTGTAGCCTTGGTTAACTGGTGTGACTGTAACCGAGGTTACTTTGGTTGGACTGTAGCCTTGGTTAACTGGTGTGACTGTAATCTTGGTTACTTTGATTGGACTGTAGCCTTGGTTAACTGGTGTGACTGTAACTGAGGTTACTTTGGTTGGACTGTAGCCTTGGTTAACTGGTGTGACTGTAAGCTTGGTTACTTTGGTTGGACTGTAGCCTTGGTTAACTGGTGTGACTGTAACCGAGGTTACTTTGGTTGGACTGTAGCCTTGGTTAACTGGTGTGACTGTAACCGAGGTTACTTTGGTTGGACTGTAGCCTTGGTTAACTGGTGTGACTGTAACCAAGGTTACTTTGGTTGGACTGTAGCCTTGGTTAACTGGTGTGACTGTAACCGAGGTTACTTTGGTTGGACTGTAGCCTTGGTTAACTGGTGTGACTGTAACCGAGGTTACTTTGGTTGGACTGTAGCCTTGGTTAACTGGTGTGACTGTAACCGAGGTTACTTTGGTTGACCTCGCCTAACACTGCAAGTGTGCGCTGTCTTTTGCTCAGATGGATGAATGTGATGGAAGCCTCCAGAATGTCTTCTCCTCCTCAACTCTATTTCCACTCCCTCTGTTTAGACCTCTCTCTCTCACTCTCCCTTCCCTCCCTCTCTCCTCTTGTCCATCCATTCATCTCTCCCTACAGCTCTCTTTGTCCTTCTGTCTCTCACTGTCACTCTCTCCTTCTCTCCATCTCGCTATCTATCCCTTTCTACCCCACACTCGTTCACCTCACAAATCACAAGCATTCTGTAAATAGCTGAGGTATTTGGTGTTCAGAATGGGATATGGGTGTCAAGGAGGGGTGTGTGTGTATGTATCTGTGTTTCTGTGTGTGTATTATAAAACTAAAATCTGGGGCAGAGTGGAGTAGAACGTGGTTGAGAACCCCCCCACCTTGTTCAGAAGAGTATTGGGAGCGAGGTACTGTATACCTGATGCTGTGCTTTGTAACTCAGATTCCCCTGTGCTGACCCACCTAGCAGTGAGCTGAGGAATGACTTTGGACCTGGGATATGACATGGGTGTGTGTGTATTTGTGACTGTGTGTGTGTGTGTGTGACTGTGTGTGTATGTGTGTTTGTGACTGTGTGTGTGTGTGTTTGTGACTGTGTGTGTGTGACTGTGTGACTGTGTGTGTGACTGTGTGTGTGTGTGTTTGTGACTGTGTGTGTGACTGTGTGTGTGTCTGTACGGGGGATCTCCTTTTAGCACAAGGCAGACTGCTTGTTTCTATTTTTCTCTATAGGAGAACATGTCCCTGAGCTGTAGTGTAGGATCAATTTGACCTGACCTCTTTCCTAAGCGCGTTTTCTTGACAAATTGTACAGAATTGCCATGCAAAATGTCAGAATTGCAGTAGCAAAACCAAGCTTTTTTGCCTGCAAATATCACACCAAATCACTGTGAAATCCTGGAGGGACCAGAATGCTGTTTGAGACGCACAATGGGTGGAGGTGATGAGCGGGTGTGGCTTCAAGCATTCAGTTGGGGATTCCTCTCTCCTCTCTCCTCCTTCTAATCTATCCTTCTCTACTTGGACATCTTATTTAGACTTTCCTCTCCTTTTCCATCCCTGTTTTCATCTTTTTCCGTACCTCTTTTATTTCTCTGTCAGCGTTTTAGTTCTTCTTCCCCTTCATCCTTAACTTCCTCATTCTATCTCTTTCTCCATTCCTCTTTTAAATCTCTTCTCTCAACTTTCCATATCTCCTCCCTCCCTCTTTTGGTCCTTCTTCTACGTACCGTATTTCCTCTCCTCTCCTTGCCTTCTTCTCTGTCTTTTCCCCTCAATTCTGTCTCCGTTCCTCCCTTCGTCTCTCTCTCTCTCTCTCTCTCTCTCTCTCCCTCCCTCTCTCCTTCCCTGTGGGGACTCTCACTCAGCTGTCAGATAGAGTGTGATGATCTATAGGCTGTTACATTTGAGCAATTAGGCAAAGAGATCCAGAACAGAGAGAGAGAGAGATGTTAAGAGAGAACGAGAGAGTCAGATACAGAGAGGGAGAGGAGGAAGAGAGACCGAGAATGTGGAACGGAGGATGGGAAGAGAGAGAAAGGGAGAGAGAGAGGGAGAGAGAGGGAGAGAGAGAGGGAGGGAGGGAGAGAGGGAGCGGATGAGAGGGTGGGGGGGTGGATGGGTACAAGGACATATGGAATTCTGGGATCGACAGGTAAGGAGAAGATAGGAAAGGTGGAAAGCAGGGAGGAGAAGATGGTGGAAAGCAGGGAGGAGAAGATGGTGGAGAGGAGGGAGGAGAAGATGGTGGAGAGGAGGGAGGAGAAGATGGTGGAGAGGAGGGAGGAGAAGATGGTGGAAAGCAGGAAGGAGAAGATGGTGGAGAGGAGGGAGGAGAAGATGGTGAAGAGGAGGGAGGAGAAGATGGTGAAGAGGAGGGAGGAAACTTGGTGAAGAGGAGGGAGGAGAAAATGGTGGAGCGGAGGGAGGAGAAGATGGAGAATTGAGAAGGGGATGGAAGAGGGCAATCCAAGGACAGGTGGAGATAGTAGACTTGAGAGGGATGAAGAATGTAGAGGGCTGGAGGGAAGGTAAGGGTGGAGAGAGTACAGAGAGAGAGTAGGGCCGAATGATGGAGAGATGGATGAAAGGGCAAGTGTAACAGAAGTTGGAGGGAATAAGAGGGATGGAGAGAGAGAAGAAGAGGGAGAGATGGAGGGATTCTGGGGGTTGTGAGAGGAGGAAGAGTAATTAGACAGTGAGATCCAGAACAGTAGGAGGGAGACGGAGAGCAGCTGGGAGAAGAGATGAAGAGCAAAATGGAGTGGAGAGGAGCGATGGAGGGAGGAGGTAGAGGGGTACCACCGCACAGACACAGCCTAAAGGAGGGGGAGGGAGGAGAGATGTAGGGGGAGGGAGAGAGGGAGGGATAGAAAGGTGTAAAATAGATTATGTGGGGGAAGTGAAAGGGGGAAACCTATGGATACAGAACAGAGGCTGTTAGAGATGGAGGGAGAGGGAAGGGAAGTGAATAGAGCGACTGAATGAAGGGAAGAGATTAAAAGAGAATGAAGGAGAGGAGAGATCGATTGCTAGGAAAAGTGGAGAGGAGTGTTGACGGGGGGGGGAGGAGGTTAGAGGAGAGAGATCAGTGAGGGGATTGAATGGGTGAAAGTGTAAAGTTGGGTTGAGATTACAAGTTGCTTTCTGATTATTCAAAAATGTCTGCAACCCCCACTGCCCCAAATCAGTCCCGAGCCTGGATTCAATCTGGGCCATTAGAGAGCAAGACACATCCAGATGGGGAGACCTGTGTGTCTGTGTGTGTGGCACGAACACACACACACACGCACGCACACACACACACACACACACACACACACACACACACACACAC